>NC_074695.1:39027355-39327355 GCF_029448725.1 Salvelinus fontinalis
TACCTTTAATCATAGACTTGACTGTAGTAACGGTAAAATAGACTGGGCTTTGGTCTATCTGCACATCTAAAATCCTACTATGTGGATGGGACATTTCTGGAATGCTCAACTAGATGATCAAGACAGTCTAGGGTGCTATTTGCCCAAAGAGGTGAAGTATTGCTATGAGCTATACGACTGTACTTCTGATTCTAATTCTCAAGAGGAAAGTTAAAATACTCAGCCGTGAGGTCACTGAGGAGGACCAACAGTGGTAGGAGGATCGTCTGAAAGGGACTGACATGCAGGGATGTAACATAAGGATTTGGGGCACTGGCCAGCAGACCAGGATTTCTACTAGCCCGGGTAACATTCAGGTCCTAAATCAGCGGCATACAATGTTTGTAAGGGCAAAATTTCACTAGTGTGTCAGGCTAGTTTGGCATATTGTCTACCTGCCCAGTCTGAAAAGTACTAGCCTCGGGCTAGCTTAATTTCCATCCCTGCGGACATCGACAGTATGTATAGGTGTAAGGTTACAAGGTATCAGCATGTATGATAAACAGAGTAGCAGCACCGTAAATTAAGATTGTATGTGTGTGAGTGTATATAGACTCACTATAAATGTGTGTTCATGTTATGTGTGTGTTGGAGTGTCAGTGAGTGTGTAGAGTCCTGTGTGTGTGCATAAAAAAAGGGTAAACTCAGTCCATGTAGCCGTTTTGTTAGCTATTTAGCAGTCTTATGGCTTCAGGATGGAAACAATTCAGGAGGCTGCTGATGTCAGACTTTATGCACCGGTACAGCTTGCCGTGCAGAGGCAGAGGGAGCGGTCTATGGCGTAGGTGGTTGGAGTCTTTAATGATTTCCCGGGGTTACAACACTGCCTGATATAGAGATACTGGATGTCAGGGCGCTCGGCCCCAGTAATGTACTGAAATGTCCGCACCACCCTATGTAGCGCCATGCGATAGAGGGCAGTGCTGTTGCCATACCAAGCAGTGATGCAGTCAGTCAAGATGCTCTCAATAGCGTAGCTGTAGAACTTTTTGAGGATTTGAGGGCCCATGCCAAACCTTTTCAACTATTTTAAGTCCTTAGTGATATTGACCCCGAAGAAGCTTTGGACCCCCTCCACTGCAGCCCCGTCGATGTGGACGTGCCTGCGCCCTGGAATACCGTCCGGCCCCGTGGCCTTGCAAGTGTTGACCTGAATAAATACCTTACTTACATTGGCCTTGGAGAGGGAGATTGATCACCCGGTCCTCTAGTTCAGTGGGGGCCCTCACGCATGGTATGGTGTTGTTATTGTCGAAACGTGCATAAAATGCGTTGAGTTCGTCTGACAGAGGCATCGTTAGGCAGATCACGGCTGTGTCTTCCTTTGTAATCCGTAATGGACTGTAGCCCCTGCCACATGCAATGGGTATTGGAGCCTGTTTAATAGGATTGCACTTTATTTCTATTGTCCAGTTGTTTGTTTGATGACTCCGCTGAGGCCGTAGCGGGACTTCTTGTACTTGTTCCTGTCCTCAGCCGTAGCCTCAGGGTTGTCTGCCCTGTAATAATATGGTCAGTTACTATAGACATTGGCTCGAACCTAGGTTGGGCCTTTAGCTTTCGAGAAAATGAAAGCTGCAATATGTAACATTTTCGGCGCCCAACCAAATTCTCATAGAAATGTGAGTTGTAGATCTGTCATTCGCCTTGAAAGCAAATCTAAGAAGCGGTAGATATGTTCTATTTGTGTTTTTTCTATGCTTCCCATTCTTAAGTTTGATTTGTGCGTTTTTTACTTTCGGTTTGGTACACCAGCTTCAGCTGAAAATACAATATTTTTTGTTATGGAAGAGATATATCACAAAGGGTTAGATGGTACAATGATTATTTAAGCTATACTTGCTTGTTTTGTCACATAAATTAAAATTAGTCGAACTACTAGAATTTTTGCAACCAGGAAAAGCAATTTCTGCATAGTGCATCTTTAAGGAAGAATTTTTCACCTCTCTCCTTGGGTGCGTTCAAACGGATCACTTTTGTCAAGGTGACCATCATTGGCCACTTAAAACTGCAATATTTAACGTTTTGGGCGACCCAACAAAATTGACATAGATAGGCTACTCAATGCATCAAGGAGCTTAGTTCCTATAGGCTACATTTCAATGACTTATAACTAATACAAACTTGTATCTTTATTTATTTAGCTTACAAGGTATGTCTATTGTCTACAGTGTCAAATGCCAACACACTGTATACTGTAAGTGCAATAGTTCAGAAACATCAGATGCATAACTACAGGGCCGTTCAAAAGCATTAAAAATACCGTTAGGTACTGTAGAATAAGTGAACACAGTAAATTATTCATGGGAATAAAGAAACACAAAATATACCATTATTTAGAGTTAAATTAAACATTTAGGAACACAAGTTACTTCATTAATTGACATGCATGATATAGCACCTGCCGTTCTCTACAACAATATGTTAAAAATGAATATTTAATTTGTCAAGTTTTTCAAACCCAATATTTTCATTTGTCTGACATGGGAAAAAGTAAAAACCCAAGTTTTCCCCCCATCTGACTGAAAGAAACTGATGGAAACACATGCCTAAACTCACAATACTGACATTGGCTAATTTGAGCTCCACAGCAAAAAGACAAGAAAAAGGTACTGTATACATGATCAAACTCAAAGGACAACATCTACAAGTGTCTTTTTTATACTGCATTTTCCTCCATTCTAAAGTACCGTTTTATATCCGCAATTGACTGAATACTGTCTTGAGTCCTAACATCACAACCATAGATCCACACCCTTTTGACTGATCCATTGAACAGCAATATTGTTTTTTTATTCCCCCACAACTAGTTCAAATGAGAACATTTGTCGATGTTTCTCCTTGGTTTAAAATATTTCCATGTTCAAGGTATCCTTATGCCTTCAAATCGTACCAGTGATATTGTTTGAGTTTCTGACTCTGCACACAAACGCATTATTGTCAATGTGTGGGACAGTGTAAGGAAGCCATTTTGGAGAAGTTGGGAGAGAGTCAATGCTGATTTATGTCCTTTCTCAGGCAACATACAGTACAACAGTCTACTCTGTCTCAGTCAGTCTATTCCAAGCCCATCCACGCAACCAACTCAAGAGTTTGTGGCCTTGTGGAAAGCCTGGATCTTTTTCAGGTTCTGTCGGACTCGGACAAACTCCAACAGCTGGGCCTCCTCCTGCACTTTCTCCCCTTCGTGCTTCTCCCTCTGTCAGACAGGAGAAATGGAAACAACACCGCTATAGCATATCAATTCAAACTTTAAAGCATTTTACCGAACGATAGAGACAATATGCATTTTGTGTCAGTTTTGTTGAATGAAATCTGTTAGACATGAGTTGGGAGCTGTGTCAGGGTCGTGTTCATCAGGGCACACAACGGAAAACATTTTACAAACCAATAACCAATAACTAGCCTACTGATTTAGCTGCACTAGTTATGTCTAGGGGTCTTAGGCACGGTCTGCATGGTCTGTAACCTGATTTGATGTGTGCATAAAGGTGAGAAGCAAGCATATGCTACCAGGTGTTGAATGCAGTGGAGGCTGCTGAGGGAAGGACGGCTCATAAGAATGGCTGGAACGGAGCAAATGGAATGGCATCAAACAACATGGAAACTTATTTAGCTCCAGCCATTACCATGAGCCTGTCCTCCCCAATTAAGGTGCCACCAATCTCCTGTGGCTGAATGCATGTACCCGGTTGACAACAACCTTACCTTAGGTCCAGGGCTAGCTCAGTCATGACTCCCATGGTCGGCCAGTCCAAGCAGAGTATTGTGTTCAGATGGTGACAAAACATAAATATGTATAAAAAGTAAAAAATACTAGAGGCATGCCGAAAATGAAAGGTAATGCAAAACAAATAGAGAAAGGCTGAGAGGCATCCTGCCACCTCTCTTACACTGAGTCACAATCACCTTGATTGGCCCAACCTGTTGTGTTTATGAAGGCTTCCTGGCAGAGCACAGTCCTTGACCTGGTTGGTGCTGGGATGGAGTGTGGCAGTGTATCCTGGTAGTGTATTGCCTGCCTGTGTGCTAACACTAAACTACCCCCGCCCATACGATAACAAATGGAACATTCGGGTTTCTTATTGGACAAGTACACATAGTCCCTCCCTGTTTCAGTCTGCTTTCTTCCGTTTGTTGCTCAATGAACATGACCCAGGTGTGGGCTGTGTGAGATGGGATAGGCTACCGTAGTGTTCCCCACTCACCTCAGTGTTTTTCTGCTGGCGTTTCAGAAGCACCTCCTCCAGGGGAGTCCTGGCCTGGTCTCCCTCCTCTTTCTGAGTCTGCTCCTTCTTACGCCTCTCAAGCACCTGCTGCAGCTCAGGCTTACTGCACAGAGCCTTACCCCTGGGCCCATAGACGGAGAGAGGGGGAGGGAGAGAAGAGAAGGGGGAGAGGGAGTGAAGGAGGTGGGGAGAGGGGAAAGGAGAGCATGAAGGACATGCTGTAGCTACAGTAGGACATAGAGTACCACAGGAAGAGTCATAATACCCATAAAACCTAGGAAATGGTGCAAATCGTTTTTCCACCATTCATGTTTCCCATAGGGGATATTAGAAACACTTAAAATAAGGGTTGTGTTTTCTGTAGGCTTACCCTGAGTGACTTTTTAATAACCGTGTAAATCTCTCTAGGACAAGGTGACTTTTTTAGCAAAATATTCACCTGTATTTACCCCCCAAAACTGAAATGCTAATTAGATGCTAATGTGGCTATCATACTGTAAATAACTGAAAATGCCATGATGATCTGGACGAGATTGCTGAATCGAGGCAAAGGTAAAAAAAAAAAAAAAAACTCTGGATTAACTACCTAATGTTAGCTAAATTTACAAATTGGCAAGATTTCTTTAAATTGACAATTCTGTGAACTGTCTTGTGCAAGTTTTAATTGACACAATACCTCTTAGCAAAGGTGTCAGCTAGAGTTGACGTGCAGGAGCTTGCAGGGATTTGTAGTCTTGCATGATATCTACTTTGATGCTAATTAGCATTTTCGAATCTAAGAGTATATAGAGTCAAACATATTGATAAAGTCAACTTGTTCAAAATAGATTTACATGGTTATCAAAACATCATGCCAGGGTAAGCTTACATGAAACAAAGCCCTTATTTTAAGTGTTTCTAAAATTCCCTATGGAATAAAATGAATGGTGGAAAAATAATTGGAACCATTTCCCTGTTTGAACGCTAGGTTTTATGGGTATTATGACACCGCCACTGTCAGGCACTATTGGTCCTTTTCAGTCAAAACAGGTAACCTAGGAAGAACTATGTGGGTGTACCCAGACTCCTTAATACACATAATGTATATAAAAGTGGGTGTACCCAGAGTCCTTAATACACATAATGTATATAAAAGTGGGTGTACCCAGAGTCCTTAATAAACATAATGTATATAAAAGTGGGTGTACCCAGAGTCCTTAATAAACATAATGTATATAAAAGTGGGTGTACCCAGAGTCCTTAATACACATCATGTATATTAGTGGCTCTGTGTGCACCTTATGGGTTCATTTTGGCTTGAGGATTCGCTGGGTCTGTTGGCAATGGTGGAAAAAGTATCCAATGGTCATACAGTGCGGTGAACAAGTATTTGTCCCCGTTCTGATTTTCTCTATTTTTGGATATTTCTTACACTGAATGTTATCAGATCTTCAACTTAATATTAGATCAAGGGAACCAGAGTGAACACATATCAAAACATTTGCATGCTTACATGTATTCCATTTATTGAATAAAGTTATGTAACACCGAATGCCCTTTGGGGTTTAAAAAGTAATTGCCCCCTTACACTCAATAACTGATTGTGCCACCTTTGGCTGCAATGACTGCAACCAAACGCTTCCTGTAGTTGTTGATCAGGCAGGACATGGGTCCCGTTATGGCTGACGAAAACCAAACACTGAAATCCGCCGTAAAAATCTAATACCAATGGTCAAGCATGGTGGTGATAGTGTGATGGTTTAGGGATGATTTGCTGCCTCGGGACCTGGATGACTTGCAATCATTGAAGAACTATGAATTCTGCTCTGTATCAGGAGAATGTCAGGCCATCCATGTGTGAGCTGAAGCTGAAGTGCAGCTGGGTCATGCAGCAAGAAGATCATCCAAAACACACAAGCAAGTCTATATCAGAATGGCTGAAAAGCAGCCCATTTTAAGTTTTGGAATGGCCTAGTCAAAGTCCAGACCTAAACCCGATTGAGATCTTGTGGCAGGACCTGAATTGAGCAGTTCATGTTCAAAACCCTCAAATGTCGTTGAATTAAAGTAGTTCTGCATGGAATGATAATTCCTCCACAGCGATGTGAGAGACTGATCAACAACTACAGGAAGCATTTGGTTGCAGTCATTGCAGCTAAAGGTGGCACAATCAGTTGAGTGTAAGGGGCAATTACTTTTTTACACAGGAGCATTGGTTTTGCATAACTTTGTTTATAAAATAAATAAATAAATAAATGATCAAAATGTTATGTTATTTGTTCACTCAGGTTCCCTTTATCAAATATTAGGTATTGGTTGAATATTTAAAAAGATTCAGTGTACAAAATATGCAAAAATAGAGACAATCAGAAAGGGGGCAAATACTTTTCACATCACTGCACTTGAGAAAAAGTAAAGATACCTTAATAGAACATGTAAAAGTGAAAGTCACCCAGTAAAATACTACTTGAGTAAAAGTCTAAAAGTATTTTGTTTTAAATATACTTAAAGATGCACTATGCAGAAATTGCTCCGCCATATCCAGGTTGCTAAAATTCGAATAGTTCACCTAATTTCATTTTATGTGACAAAACAAGCAAGCATAGTGAGTGAAAATATATTTTCCATAACCAAAAATATTGTATTTCCAGCTGTTTGAAGCTAGAGTACAAAACTGAAAGTAAAAGACACAAAATGAAACTTAAGAACGGAAAGCATAGAAATAGTGCACATAGAACAGAAATACCTCTTCTTAGACTTGCTGTCAATGAGAATGACAGATCTATAACATACATATATGTGAATGTGTTTGAGTCACCCAAAAACATATTGCAGCTTTAAGTATCAAAACTTAAAGTAAGTGCTATAAATAATTTCAAATTCCTTATATTAAGCGAACCAGACGGCACGATTTTGTAGTTTTCTTTTTTAATTTACGGATAGCCAAAGGCACACTCCAACATAATTTACAAACGAAGCATTTGTGTTTAGTGGGTACGCCAGATCGGAAGCAGTAGGGATAAGTGAATGAATTGGACCATTTTGCTGTTCTGCTAAGCACACGAAATGTAACTAGTACTTTTGGGTGTCAGGAAAAATGTATGGGAGTAAAAAGTACATAATTTCTTTAGGAATGTAGTGGATTGAAAGTCATGGTTGTAAAAAATATAAATAAAGTAAAGTACCGATGTCCCCAAAAACATAGTGGTACTTCAAAGTATTTTTACTAAGTTACTTTACACCACTGCCTATTGATGATGGAAAGACAGTGAAGAGGTTAGAGGTACACTCAGAAATAGGAATGAGAGTTTTCATGACCAAATAACCTAAACTTTGAATTCTTCAAATGTATGTAGCAAACATTTGTTTCTAATGGCGATTTAAGGCTTCACTTTCACAAATCATTCGCACCAATGGCACAGTGACTGATTCAAGCTTTACAGTATTTGATATCAAGATGTTCGCGGTGGGTGGGGTCAGGTCAGCCATTGTTTAAGACAATATCACTTTACTCTGGTTTGGGCTCCCCGTGGCCTAGAAAGAAACAGAGCACCATAGATAAAGGGTATACTATTGCAGTCTGTGAGATTCCGTCATTCATATTTGATGAATCAACCATGGGAGAAGGGATACTCAGGTGAAAGGTAGTTTAGCTCTGCTTTCCAGAGGTTACCAAATAAGGCACCAAATGAAGGAAATAGGGAGGGACTAATACCTGAAATTGTCCAATAAGAAACACTTGTTTTCATTTTCTGTTCCAAAGCTTTTTGCTGCGTTTTGCTACAGTGTGCCCTAATGAGAGTTTGTATGTAAAAGGAAGGAGCTTATGCACTCCCCTCATCTCTATGGTGGTCCCTACTTTTTGTGGGCTAAGAGCAGTTCCTTATGCAGCTCATGATGGGTCCTGGAGGCTTTGATAGGGTTGGCCTGTGGCCCCGAGGGGCCCTCGGCCGAGCAGTTGCGGTTGAACTCTGCTTTGATGCCATTATCTGGAAATACAGTACAGACAGTGTCAACATCCATTTATGACTAAACTATGACCATCATGTGCCTGCTGAAGAGGCTGGTGGAATGGAATTAATGGAATGGAATCAAACACGTGGTTTCCATATGTTTGATGTGTTTGATACCGTTCCATTGATTCCATTCCAGCCATTACAATGAGCCCGTCTTCCTATAGCTTCTCCCACCAGCCTCCACTGGTGCCCTGTTATAGTATACCTGATGAAATGTTCAATAGAAATACATGCAAATGTATTGTGTGAAGCAGAAACCTTTCACTGATGTGTGATGTACAATCTGAGTATACCCGATACAGCTATGAGTTTATAGAATCCAAATGGGACAGTGTAAAGTCCATGGAGAATAAGAGCACCTCCTCCCAGCTGCCCACTGCACTGAGGCTAGGAAACACTGTCATCACCGATAAATCTACGATAATCGATCATTTCAATAAGCATTTTTCTACGGCTGGCCATGCTTTCCACCTGGCTACCCCTACCCCGGCCAACAGCTCTGCACCCCCTGCAGCAACTTGCCCAAGCCCCCACCACTTCTCCTTCACCCAAATCCAGACAGCTGATGTTCTGAAAGAGCTGCGAAATCTGGATCCCTACAAATCAGCTGGACTAGACAATCTGGACCCTCTCTTTCTAAAATTATCCGCCTTTTCAACCTCTTTCGTATTGTCTGAGATCCCCAAAGATTGAAAAGCTGTCGCGGTCACCCCCCTCTTCAAAGGGGGAGACACTCTAGACCCAAACTGTTATAGACCTATATACATCCTGCCGTGCCCTTCTAAAATATTTGAAAGCCAAGTTAACAAACAGATCACCGACCATTTCGAATCTCACCGTACCTTCTCCACTATGCAATCTGGTTTCCGAGCTGGTCATGGGTGCACCTCAGCTACGCTCAAGGTCGGAAGCGATATCATAACCGCCATCGATAAAAGACAGTACTGTGCAGTCTTCTTCATCGCCCTGGCCAAGGCTTTTGACTCTGTCAATCACCGCATTTTTATCGGCAGACTCAATAGCCTTGGTTTCTCAAATAACTGCCTCGCCTGGTTCACCAACTACTTCTCAGATAGAGTTCAGTGTGTCAAATCGGAGGGCCTGTTGTCCGGACCTCTGGCAGTCTCTATGGGGGTGCCACAGGGTTCAATTCTCGGGCTGAGTCTTTTCTCTGTATATATCAATGATGTCGCTCTTGCTGCTGGTGATTCTCTGATCCACCTCTACGCAGACGACACCATTCTGTATACATCTGGCCCTTCTTTGGACACTGTGGTAACAAACCTCCAAACGAGCTTCAATGCCATACAACACTCCTTCCGTGGCCTCCAACTGCTTTTAAATGCTAATAAAACTAAATGCATGCTCTTCAACCGATTGCTGCCCGCACCCGCCAGCCCGTCTAGCATCACTACTCTGGACGGTTCTGACTTAGAATATGTGGACAACTACAAATACCTAGGTGTCTGGTTAGACTGTAAACTCTCCTTCCAGACTTACATTAAGTATCATCAATCCAAAATTAAATCTAGAATCTGCTTCCTATTTCGCAACAAAGCCTCCTTCATTCATGCTGACAAATATACCCTTGTATAACTGACTATCCTGCCGATCCTTGACTTCGGCGATGTCATTTACAAAATAGCCTCCAACACTCTACTCAGTAAATTGGATGTAGTCTATCACAGTGCCATTCGTTTAGTCACCAAAGCCCCATGTACTACCCACCACTGCGACCTGTATGCTCTCGTTGGCTGGCCCTCACTTCATATTCGTCGCCAAACCCACTGGCTCCAGGTCATCTATAAGTCTTTGCTTGGTAAAGCCCCGCCTTGTCTCAGCTCACTGGTCACCATAGCAACACCCACCCGTAGCACACGCTCCAGCAGGTATATTTCACTGGCCATCCCCAAAGCCAACACTTCCTTTGACCGCCTTTCCTTCCAGTTCTCTGCTGCCAATGACTGGAACGATTTCCAAAAATCACTGAAGCTGGAGACTTATATCTCCCTCTCTAACTTTAAGCATCAGCTGTCAGAGCAGCTTACCGATCACTGTACCTGTATACAGCCAATCTGTAAATAGCACACCCAACTACCTCATCCCCATATTGTTATTTATCTTATTGCTCTTTTGCACCCCAGTATCTCTACTTGCACATCATCATCTGCACATCTATCACTCCAGTGTTAATGCTAAATTGTCATTATTTTGCCTGTTTATTTCCTTACCTCCCTACTCTTCTACATTTGCACACACTGTACATAGATTTTTTCTATTGTGTTATTGACTATGTTTGTTTATGTGTAACTCTGTGTTGTTGTTTTTGTCGCACTGCTTTGCTTTATCTTGGCCAGGTCACAGTTGTAAATGAGAACTTGTTCTCAACTGGCCTACCTGGTTAAATAAAGGTGAAATCAAAAATCAAAAATCAAAAAAAGATGTAGAAATAGTATCGGGAAAAACTGACCTCTGTTGTTGTGGTAGTGGGTGTGTGAATGGGCGTTGTGGTTAAGCGTTCTGGTCCTGAGGCCAAGGTTGGGCGTTCTCGGGAGGGCCGGGGGGTGGGGGGGCATGTTGGGGCTATTGCGGGGAGACGGGGCGCTGTTGGACATCTTGGCCAGGGGGCTGTGGGTCAGGTCAGCGGCTCTGGCGTAGCAGTGGGGGTCGGAGCTTGCAGGGTGGGGTGGGTCTCTGGACACGGCTCTCAGGGCGCACACAGGCTTGAGGGAGGACAGCACCTGAGATTTTGCTCGCAGCCACAGCTCCTGCTGCATGCTGGGACCCTGCGGGAGGTCCGTTTGAGGGAGGGATGATGATAGGTGGGTGCAGAGAGGAGAGACAGATTGAAATGATAGAGGGGGAGAGGAGATAGGGTAACCCTAAAGCGGAAATCAATAATTCATTCAATCTAGTGGGCAAATGCATTACCCATTCAAATGGATGGTTAGGAAAGAAGGACAACATTGACACTGCGATGACTGTGATGAATGAGATATGACAATATTGGCATCAACTTGTTGAATCAACGTTGTTTCCACGTCATAAAAAATACAATAATAATCTATGTGATGACGTTGAATCAACGTGTAAAACTGATTGGATTCGCAAAAAGTCATGAAATAATGGAATTTCGTATTTTTTTCACCCAACTTTTGACCTAGATCCAGTGACATGGTGACATTTTCTCATAGCCGCAGGAAGTAGTCTGAGGGAGGGAGGCAGACTTTTTTTTGTTGCCTCGCTGAAGACATTTATATCGGGTCTGCTAACACAGGACTAGTAAAGGCCCAGTGAACTACTTTTGCGTTGTTTTTGTTACTAAATGTATTTGAGTGTTTACCAGAATTTGTAACTTCAGTCGGATAATTATCTGTACAAAACAGTTCATCTGATAATACTTGTGGAATATAAAAATACTTGAAATATGTTTTCCAGTTTATTTTAATATTTTGCAAATGGAACTTATTTCTATGTGAAAACTGAAATGGTCTTTTCATTCCTTTTCCATTTTAGTAGATACTCTTATCCAGAGCAACTAACAGTAGTGAGTGCATACATTTTCATACTTTTACATACTGGTCCCCCATGGGAATCAAACTCACAACCCTAGCATTGCAAGTGCTATGCTCTACCAACTGAGCCACATCATCACATCAGATGATCACAAACCACTGGATGTACTCAATTACTGTATTGTGCATATTTTCTTCTTCATGGTGATGGAAAGTCTACAGGTACAAACCTAGATGACCAGTCTATGTCCAGTACAGTAATGTACATTTACATTGGTTTGTAAGGAGGGTAAATTAATATCGCACATAAAGTGGTTGTTTTCCATGTTATTTGATCAAGAAAAATATTTTATTTGATGTGGATGTTGTGTCTTTGCCCATAACTGCACCTTTTGATGTAAATGTTTGAGCAGGGGCGCAACTTTGGTTTTAGAAGTGGGGGGGGGACATAATATATTTTTTTATCCAGTCAGATAAACACTCCAAACAGCCTACCCGACTGCTCGGAGGCGTCCACATGGTCCTAAAGCACACCGTTGCCTAGTTTTGTATCACATTCCAATGATAAAATTGGGGGGAAAAAAATGCAATTTCAGAATGTGGTCCCCAGTGAAAGTTGCAGCCCTGTGTTTGAGGACAGGGTTTTGTTCTTTCTGGATTCAATTAATGACAATAACAGAGAAAGGGACAGGGCAAAAGCTCATCCAATTCCAAATACTGAATCCTGCAAGATACTGTTCTTAATTATACAACTACCTTTTTTGCCAAAGCAGATGCAGAATAGTTTTTGTTGTTGCCCGCCCTACAGATGTCTATATGGGCCACTAATACTAGTAAAGGTCCAGTGCACTACTTTGATTTTTTAGGGCAGGGGTGTCAAACTCATTCCACGGAGGGCCTTGTGTCTGCAGGTTTTTGGTTTTTCCCTTCAATAAAGCCCTAGACAACCAGGTGTGGGGAGTTCCTAACTAATTAGTGATGTTAATTCATCAATCAAGTACAAGGGAGGAGCGAAAACCCGCAGACACTCGGCCCCCCGTGGAATGAGTTTGACACCTGTGTTTTAGGGGGTGCCTTACTTCCAGCAGATATGCATTTTCTGCTGATTTCACTTTTGTGAATCTAAACTAGATGTTGAAATGACATCTGTGCCAAGTGGGAGAAATCAAATCTATTGAGTCAGTGAGTGAGGATTTAGATCCATTTACACAACTATTTTAAATCAATTGTAAAAATACATTAAAAAATAGATATATTCTAAGCCTGATCACAACTGGCTGGCAACATCACATCTCAATTCAAACACAAGGACAGTTGACTATAGTACAATGCATACACAAATGTACACATACGTCAAACCTGAAAGAATTTTGTTGTATAGATCTAACAATTGTAGCTATTTTGGTAAACATTCTGAACATAGCAACAGAGTAATCACTCAGTAAATTATTTATTTTGTATACAAAAGGTAAAGTAATGGGTTATGACAAAATACTATACACAAACGTGACTTTCAACCCATTGCAGGACTGCTTTTCCAACACTTTCTAGTTTTAACAATTTGTTGTATCCTTGGCCATTTTTAGCATTTGCTTGAATTGATAACCTTGATTACACACCATTGATTTAACAAAAACGGACCAGAACTTGTGCACAAGTTCCTAGAACTAACTACTCTAGAAAGAGGCTGAATTGTTAATTCCCACCTACCTGAACTGTGCCACTGCTTCATGAAGAAGCTCTCGTCTGAAAACAGTAACCATCACCTCTACCTGATTGACAACGATACTGTTGTGTGCAGTCACCTGAGAGCAGTGAACATGCTACTCTCATTTCCCAAGCTGTCCTCAAAACTGCACATCCTAATTATCGACACACGAGGGCACAGTTTCACTCAAGCTATGGTTAGAACGTGTAATAAAACAATGACACACAATTAAACATTTGAAAGGGTAAAGGCTGTGACATGACAGGTGTTTAAGTATACCAGTGTTAAGCATTTTTACTGTGGAAATGAAAAGTTTGTCCACTCTAAAATCCACAGTGAAGATAGATGGCAGATCACATGACGTTGGATAAAATGTCAAATTCAAAGGTTAGTTCAATCTCACTGGACTAGAGAGAAGCAAGTCATACACTAACTATACACTGATGAGAAACAAAGTGAAAATAACAAGTAACCAAGTTTCAAATTGTTTATTTTTATTTTTTTATTGCCACAAGAATAATCATACATTTTAGTAAGAAAATCTAAAATAAAAAGGTGTATTATAGAATAGCCACATTTTATCAGCCTACAAGACAATTCAATAACTTTCATCACAACGTAAAACAGACTAATTTTGATGATGCCTGCAAGTAAAATTACAAACAAAGGATCAGGAAAAAATGGAACCTTGAAAAAAGTAGAACAGATCAAAGCGACAGACAAAAACCTGCTGAAAAATGTTCAAATAGCCAAACTCCAACTTTTGTCCGCTTAAACCAATAATGATAACTTTTCAAACAGAGGCTGGGTCTTAACATGAAGCCATTGAAGACTGACATTTAAAGTCAGACACACAAAAGCAAGTGGATGTTTCCCAGTCCTACGGTTACATCACACCTGCTGTATTATCATTACAGCCCAAAAGAGAGGAGCTAACATATGGTACATTGTAGCATTAATTTACTATAGTGTACCCATCACCAGTTCATCATGCTAAATCTAAAATAACATGGTCAATAGAATGATTTCTCAAGTGTTAAAGACAACAGTGAAATGGTAGGTTGACAACAAAAAACATTTGGCACAATTTCCCCTGGTAATGATGAAGACAGAAGAAATCAAGAGGAATGACAAGAGAAAATTACAGAAACAAGTGTGGACTTCACTGTGTTCGTTCGCACACACCCAATCTCTGCTCGCTGCCACTGCACCCTGGCCTGGTCCCAGAACTTTTTAAAGTGTATTAGCCAACTCCTATTGTGAAGGTTAACAAATTTATGCTGATCTGGGACCAGGCTTATTGCACCCCACTCTCACGTCGTCAGAACAGGGTGAAGGTACATCCGAATATGAGAGGAGTGACGTAGTGTGAGAATGCATCATGGAATCACATCTGTAGTCTAGTTTTCACAGGACAAAATAGGACACAGAGCATGGACAAACCTGCATGTCCAAATGGACTGTGGAAGAAACCTACAGGTTTTCACTATTGACATTTGACACAGAATCACTGTTCACAAACTAGTCTCCACATCGGAAAATAAACCTCTTCTTAAAATCACTCACAGAATTACAACTGGCCAATCTCCCATCACCAGGAAGTGTAGTAACCAGTGAACACATGTATTTATTTATTTTAACTAGGAGACCCGCTTGTGTACAACACCCATAATGCAGAACATTTCACAGAACCCCTCACCATACAAAACTAAAAGCATTTTTTTTTTTAAATGTATATTGTCATGAAAAAATATTGTATTCTTTACATACAACCTCTCAGTTGTACTGTGGTGTGCTGCCAGAGATCACCCGTTGATACCCTTTAATAACACTACGTTGGAAGCTCGCAAACTTATGCTGAAAACTTACAACCATTTCCCTCATTTTATGTTAAACTCCCATTCTGGTCCTTTTTAAAGTAGCTAGGTTGAGTTAAATGCATTACATTTCCTGGAAGGGTACATGAATGATATGACCAAACAGACTACTTTCTACCCCTGTCCAATAAATCGATTAATAAATGATTAGAATTTAGTCTGTTTAATAAAGCTACAGCTGCGTTTGCATTAAACAAGGTTTAATTTAAGCATATCAAAGCTCTGTAAGTCAACCCTTTGAAAAGGCCAAATTGATTGCATATCTCAAACTATGTTCCAAAACGATAATAGCCATTTACTATGCTACAGAGCATTAGAATGCCACACTTTATAATGCAACATCAGTCTATAGGTCAAAGGTGACCTATAGATCCCTACAGACAGCATATTTTCACCTCAGAGTATTGCCATGTGCTCAAAGGGTTGGTGTCTAGTTGACAGCTTGTTGCTTTGAGCAAAGATTTATTTGATATCAAGTGCATAAATTGACTTAGTTTCAAGCCATAAGCAAAGCTTTGACAATATGGGATTGTTGGATACTGACTAGTCACAAGCAAGGCTCATGCAGTAAAACCAAGCAGGGGAGAGTGGTCGACCATTGTTACAAAACCCCAAGTCCTCTAGTAGCCCTGTATGTGTTGGTTTTGCAAGAAATCTAACTGTCAATTGTCCTCAAAAACCAGGCTAAACAGAAGAATGAACAAACATACACAGGGGTACCCCAGGACCAGGTAAATGGAAGAAAGGTTCTCCGCCACCATTTGCCTTCCCTGCCCCCCCGATCTACTCTTCTAGAATGTGATTGAAGGTCTGGAATTAAGTGTGCACAGATTCTCTCACACCGTAGGTCAAACCCTTGTGTCTTTGAGAAGACTTCCTACAGGAAATGACATGTGTAGCTCGAAATCGTCACTGGTATCAAGTAACACAATGGATTGGATAAGACCTCTTCAGAACACACGCTCACAATTCCGATTCACTGGAATCAATGTAAGTAAATAATGTTTGGTTAAAATGCAATCCTAATTGTTAACATCACTAAAAATGCATTCCTATTTTTATTCACGTTCCCTCAGTCACTACAGAAAACACAGAGCTAAAATCCAGACCTAAGCTAGTGGCACATAACCGCATAATCTACAGGAGAGACATTGCATCACAGATCTATTCTCATCATGTATCCAATCCATTGCATCTTCATTTCGGGCATGGCTATGGCCTAAAATCAGTGCCGGACTTAGAGAGGAGCAAAGGAATATTTGTCTACCCAACATGACAAGAACAGTAAAACGGTCTCTGCACAACCCTGAATGTGTAGTTCTTTAGTTACTTGTCAGGTCAAATAGGGAATCAGCAGAATAGAACAGCTCCTCTCTCAGGGACAGGGACTAACCCTGGACAGACTACCAGCGCCTTGCATATGATGACCACATTTCAAAATGGAGGCAGAAAAATCATCGGGACACTGATAAAGGGACAGACAGACGGACAGTGTAGGTGGGACAGTAGGGGCTGAGGAAGAGGTGGTCATTTGAAGGCCGACTGGAGGTTCTTGAAGGCGGCTTGCCTCTGCTTCTTCTCCTCCGCCTGCTTCTTCTTCTCCTCCTGCTCCTGCCGGATCTCCGCCTCGAATTGGCTGCCCGCGTTGACGGCCGCCACCTGTCGAAGGGAACAAATGTATTACCACTGCTCCATTGTTATCCTACCCTTCATTTCATCTCATAGGCCTACAAACATCACTAATCAACCAACGTCTCAAGTCAGTTCAATAAAGTGGCTCTATTTCTCTTGATTATTTATTGAAAAGGATCAATGTGAATGAAAAGGCAGATAGCGGGAGAAACCGTGTAGAAGAGCCATGAGAATGGGATTCTCTCTCATGCTTGTGCTGAGGGCGGTGCACAACCAACCTCGGACACGGAGGCTCAGAACTTGAACTCACTTTGGCTTCAAAGAAGGTCTTGGCTCCCTTCACTCCCTCAGTGGACACGTCAATCTCTGATAGCCGAGCCAGAACACTGAGACCGCTGTCCTCTGCTAGTTCCCCTGCTGCCGACTTCCTGAAGATCAGGAGGAACTGGAGAGAAGAAGAAGAAAGGACTGTCACTGGAGTCAGATCAGAATCCATACAGGTTCTCTTTTTGTGATCACTGATAATTATTATATTTGATTGTATGTATATAAAAAAAAAAAACATGCATACATACATGCAGCAAAATGATCACATAAAAAAATATCACTAAACCTGACAGCTTGCACCACTCAGTCATCTTCCACACAAATACAAGTGTTATAAGTTATAAGATTTAGTAGGAAGAGCGAGTGCTTGGTGCCATGCTGTTTCATTCTCGTCTCACCTCTCTGAAGCTCAGCTTGTTGTCCAGGTCCTCGTCCACCTCCTTAATCATGTTCTTCAGGCCCAGGTGGGTCTGTGGTGCCCCCAGCTTCTCCATCATTAGCTTCAGCTCCATCAGGTCTATGAAGCCGTCCTTCCCCGCGTCATACCTGAACACATGCACCGAGACAAAGACGGGTTAGCCTTAAAGCAGTTAGCCCGGCGTAGGTTAAACGTGTTCAAGGATTTGTATGATTTCAGCTAGTAGTTTTGAAAGTAGCGCTCAAGCTAAAACGGGTCCCCCAAAATTGTGCACAACATCATTAATTTCATGTGTTACAGCCTTTATTCTTTTCATTTTTGCAATCCATATGATATGTTACGAATTTCTAAGTACTTCACTTAATTGAAGCACGTTAACATGTTGAGTATTATGCACTGGAATAAGAGTGGTTGATTCCAAATTGCTGTCAATTGACTCAAATAGGTAGTCATGGTTTGCGCGTCATGCTACCGATGACCACTTGAGGGGGGTAGAGCGTAATAAAAAAATAGAGCGCCTTTCATGTCAATCTGACTGCTTCCTTCTCCTGAGCAGTGCTAGCCTCTTCACTGTTCCTCTGAAGTTGTCTATTTGTCAAACATTGTTAGCCAAGCTACATGATAACAATCATCCTCGGGTGAGTTGCATCTGTTGGGAGGCAGACGGTCTTAAAAAGGGTCCTCTGCAGTTCAAACAAAGCAGTCAGCCCCGCCACCTTTTTGGGTAAACAGCTTAGGGATGGGCCTGGAGAAATGTAACCCGTTTCAAATTCAGACATGGCTATGGATGCAAGGACTGACCATCCATGATATCAACATGATAGTTTGAACCATGTTTTGAAGCTATACAGTGTTTGTAAACAAACACTAGAGCTAGAGAGTTGAAAAACTCATGACGTATTTATAAAATTCTTCATGAATTAATTTAATTTTGAAGTCCAAAAATTGATGTAGCAAATGCAGAATGGTCCTTTAAAGAATGCATTTGACTTGGAAATCTTTGGGGGGGGGGGGGGGGGGGGGGGGGGTACGGGGGGGGAGAGCTCTAACTGAATATCCTTAATCCATAACAACAACAAAATGATCTACTGGCTAGTGGCTCATATATGCAGATCTTGGCCACATTGTTAAAATCTTATTTCAACTTTGTGTTAAAGGCCAGTGGTCAGCTGTGTCAGAGGAGTAGCCAGCAGATCAGACCTGCTTGCTTCCAGCTGCACTAGGGTCAGACAGCATTCCTTTGTATAGTAAGACACCGGAGCTGGGGCAAGATATGGCTCGGAAAACATACCTCAATCCAGGGATGAGAAATGCGTTGTACACCGAATTGTCCCATTATCCTAACTGCTACACGAGAACATTTAATGACTGCCATTTCTAGCAGTCGTTCAATCTTCTCAAAAAAATAAAAAGGACATTGAATATCCTTTGGACCATGGTGCAGTTCTTAATTACACTTTGGATGGTGATCAATACACCCAGTCACTACAAATATTCAGGCGTCCTTCCAAACTAAGTTAAAGGAGAGGAACGAAACCACTCAGGGATTTCACCATGAGGCCAATAGTGATTTTAAAACAGTTAGAGGTTAATGGTTGTGATATGACAAAACTGAGGATGGATCAACATTGTGGGTACTCGCAATACTAACCTAAATGGCAAAGTGAAAGAAAGCCTGTGCAGAATAAAAATATTCCAAAACATGTATCCTGTTTGCAATAAGGCACTAAAGTAATACGGAAACAATTTGGCAAAGAAATTAAGTTTTGTCCTGAATACAAAGAGTTACTTATGGGTCCAATAACACGTCACTGAGTGCCACTCTTCATTTTCAAGCATGGTGGTGGCTGCATCATGTTATAGGTATGCTTGTCATTGGCATGGGCTAGGGAGTTTTGGGGGGGATAAAAATAATCAAAAATGGAGCTAAGCACATACAAAATCGTGGAGAAAAATTGTCAGACACTTTCAGCAGGTCAATTACCTAAAACACAAGGCCAAATATACACTGGAGTTGCTTAACCAAGCCATTGAACGTTCCCGAGTGGCCTAGTTACAGTTGACTTAAATCTGCTTTAAAATCTATAGCAAGACCTGAAAATGGCTGTCTAGCAATGATCAACAACCAATTTTACAGAGCTTGAAGAATTATTTTAAAGAATGGACAAATATTGTGCAATCCAGGTGTGCAAAGCTCTTAGGAGACCCAAAAAGACACAGCTGTAAATCGCTGCCAAAGGTGACTAACATTTGTTGAATACTTATCTAATCAAAATAACACTATTTTCCATGAGTTACAAAAAAAAAAAAAAAAGTGTATTTTGTGTAGATCATTGTCAAAAAATGACAAATCAATTTGAATCTCACTTTGTAACAACAAAATGTGGAAAAAGTCAATGGGTGTGTACTTTCTAGTTCACTACTCCCAACACTGGTGTTAATATACACAGGAATGCGTTCCGACCCTAGTACAGCTGTAAGCAAGCGAGTTGGATCTTCTGGCTACCTGAGGAGAGGCCTTTAAAGGAGAGGGGGAAATATAATGAATGGGAGAGATGGATAAAGAGGGAAAATCAGACCCCCAGCCATCTTGTCCACTCAACAGTCTAAGTCACTTACGTTTCCCAATAAGAAACCAAAAATTGTCGCTCAACTGAAAGAGGGAACTAACAGGGTGGCTACTTGGAAAAATGTCAAATATAATTTGATTTGTTTAACACTTTTTTGGTTACTACATGATTCCATGTGTGTTATTTCATAGTTTAATGTCTTCACTACTTTTCTACAATGTAGAAAATACAAATAAAAGAAAAACCCTTGAATGAGTAGGTGCCCAAACTTTTGACTAGTACTGTACATGAACTGTTTGGACAGAGAAGCATACGGTAAGCTGTACAGTCACCATGCACACACTTTCAGTCTGACGTCCAGTTAAACCATGTTGAGTCACACTTTTACAGGAAGTGGTTTGACTAAGGAGGGTGGGGGTGCTAATCTTACATATTTAAGTCACACGAAAGTTTCCCCACAAATAAGCCAGCCTATACAGCATAACAACCTCTGTGCAACAGAAAGAGCACCTGCTACATTTTACAACTTCCCTGACCTTTACCTTGTCTATGTAGGCTATGCAATCTTTTCTTATCATACCCTGCTGGCCTCTGCTGTGAGTTGTTCTAGACAAGTGCAATTGCACAATGAGGAAATTAACATTTGAGACATGCTGCCTACTAAAAGTGCATTCTAACTAGATTTCAACTGTTAGATGACACACACACAGAAAGAGACAAAAGAGCGCGGACTAAACAAAAAAAGGGGAGTTGGACAGGAGCTAGCTGCGTGCTTATCAGTACATAGAGGCTGGCACTGGCAGCCCCTCTGACCCACCAGCCCAAGAGAGGGGGGCCAGTGTACACTGCTGGGGAAACTCTGGGTCCAAGCCAAGACAGGGTGGGGTTTGGCTCTGACTGTGTGTGTGTGTGGTGTGTGGGGGGGGGGCACTCTTCCCTCCAGACATCAATGCCCCAGGGCAGTGAACCTTCCTTCGGATGAGACTTTAAAATGGGTGTCCTGAATCTGTTTTAATAAAAACCATCCCATGGCACTTATCGTAAGAGTAGGGGTTGTAACCCCGGTGTCCTGTAGTGTTGTGCAGATCACAAACGATTTGTTCTTTTTGAACGACTCTTTTTACTGACTCGGGAGTCATGATTTGTTTTGAGTGACTCGTTCGTTTGACCTGCTAGAGCTGGCTATAATGAGCAGGATTAACGCCTCGGTCAAAACTGGGAAAATCGGCAACTTCCGACTTAAGTACGTTCAAGAAAACAATCTCCGACTAGCAAAAATCGATGAACGGTCATCCAACTCGAACCTCTTTGTAGAGCTCCGACTTTCTGACCTAAAGATTATAGACTTCATGATTTGACCCCCCCCCCCCCTTGTCTTGAAAGCACTCTAATACACACACCTCTGGCTCAGTGGCTCCAGAGACGTGCGCCGACCACCAACATTATGTCATATGCGCGCAAGAAAGCAGAGTGAAGGAGGAAGCACTTTGGCCTCCCTTTTCCTCAGTCATTGTCTGAAACCACCTTCTCTACGCTCTCGCTCTGAGATGGCGTCACCATAGCAACAGGCACCTTTCACTGAAGATCGCAGCAGTCTGGGGTGAGGCACCTGCAAGCAAGTCACGCTTTCTTTTCTCCTTGCTCTTTCTGTAGCGTTAGCACCAACTGGCTAACTGCGTATGACAGTCATTGTTAGCCACAAACATATGCTGTTCTGTCAGAGTCCTTCTTTTCCATCATTCTTGGGCTGTAGTGTAGACTACAATGCGAGTCGTGTCAGCAAATATTGATAGCCAATTAGAGTCCCTCCAGAGGCATACATCCAGTGAAATGGAGGAACGAGTGGCTTTACAGCAAAGCCCCCCCCCCCCCCAGTATTCACAGCCAGGAATGAAGTCCTGGGCCCGTATTCACAATGTGTCTGAGTGGAGTGCTGAGCAAGGATCAATTTAGCCTTCTAATTCATAATGAATAAGGTGGGCGGGGCTAGGGCTGTCACGAAATTGTCAGCCGGTGATTGTCACGCAAATAACTGTCGGTTTCACGATAATTGACCGATAATTAACAAACACATTTAACGTCTCCTGGCTTCCACACAGCCTACAAGCCACCGATGCAGACCTTTCGAACAACTACATTTGAAAAAGTCTAATAAATCCATGTAATATAGCCTAGATCTTCTCAATAAATCCATTCTTTTATACTATTTTCTTCTATTTCAGAAGAACAGAATAGCATACGCTGAGTTGTTCTTACTTTAGGTCCTGATCTGGCTATGCCATTTGGCTGTGGGCTACACTAGTTAATTTAGCAGACAAGATTTTCTGAGCATTCCATGACATTTGATATTATAGTATGAAGAATACAATTGAACAAAGCTGAATAAAATAGAAAGGATAGTTTCTCCAAACGATGAGGAGTGTGCACATTCTGTGTTGAGCAAATGTAGATGCAAATGTAGTTCTACAAACGTTGGGCGATATCCAGGCTGCATCACATCCGGCCGTGATTGGGAGTCCCATAGGGCGGAGCACAATTGGCCCAGCATCGTCCGGGTTTGGCGTCAATGTAAATTTGTTCTTAACTGACTTGCCTAGTTCAATAGAATCTATTAAAAATATTATATATTTGGCCTCCCGGGTGGCGCAGTGGTCTAGGGCACTGTATCGCAGTGCTAACTGTGCCACCAGAGTCTCTGGGTTCGCCCCCAGGCTCTGTCGCAGCCGGCCGCGACCGGGAGGTCCGTGGGGCGACGCACAACTGGGCTAGCGTCGTCCGGGTTAGGGAGGGTTTGGCCGGTAGGGATTTCCTTGTCTCATCGCGCTCCAGCGACTCCTGTGGCGGGCTGGGCGCAGTGCACGCTAACCAAGGGGGCCAGGTGCACGGTGTTTCCTCCGACACATTGGTGCGGCTGGCTTCCGGGTTGGAGGCGCGCTGTGTTAAAGAAGCAGTGCGGCTTGGTTGGGTTGTGCCTCGGAGGACGCATGGCTTTCGACCTTCGTCTCTCCCGAGCCCGTACGGGAGTTGTAGCGATGAGACAAGATAGTAATTACTAGCGATTGGATACCACAAAAATTGGGGGGAAAGGGGATATAAAAAAAATATAAAAAATAATAATAATTAGATATTTAAAGCTGCATGATGCAACTAATGTAGACTTGAAAAAATTCCCTTGAAAAGCTCTGCTTTGTTATCTTGCGCAGGCTGTACACACCTCGTCAGTCTCTAATTCATCATTTGAGAAGCACTTGATAATTTCTGGAATTTCCCAGCGGCATCCCCTTTGTGTGGCCATAATGCACGCACAATAGAATCCATGTCTTTTGCAGCCCTTCTCCGTAAATGCTGCCCGCTCATCGAACTCACACGGCTCTCCATCACGTGATCGGGTCTTTCTCCGTGGCTACAAGTGAAGCCCGACATGTTGGGGACGCAACCTTGCGCGTCCTTATTCAATTTCGAGGTGCATATTGAAGATCTTGGAAGAAACGTCTACATTTACTTCTCGTCACCCAACAAGATTAGTAGGCCTAACGAACAGCAAATTCACTAGCCTATGCCAATCTACTATCCCCATAGTACAAAAGTTGACCTACTCTATTGGAGAAAATAAATATTCCAAACAGTCTGGGACAGTTGTGGGATGCATAGATCCCAAATTAGTACAACCACTCGCATCAACATTTTTATTTTTATTTTTTTACACAAAATGAGGCTGATGCACCAGATCAGAACAATTAGCTTAAAATCTTGATCACCTAGTAGTTTACTTCTTCACAATTTAATGCCCAGCAATGCACACACGGCAATAGGCTTTATCAGGAAAACACCATTCTCAAAAGTGACCTCAAATGCGATTATTTTATTATAAAGAATATTTTTATGGTGAAAATGATCTTCCCCAAACTTGACTCATGTACTGCCAGTTAGGCTCTACACCCATTGTAAAGCGGATTAATGTGCTTCATTTTAATTAGTTATTTTGCCACATTAGTTAAAGAGCCAAACCTTAACAAAACATATAGGCCTATGGGCTAGGCTACATGAGATGTGCCACTGATTCAAAAAAGTTAAAAATAAAGGCATTGTTTCTTGCCTTAAGCTGGGCATCATTCACAAGTGATAATATATATAATTCACAGGTGATAGGATAATATTGTCACCTATCAGACTATTCTTAATTGAATCTTGTTTTCATAAATTAAATAAGTGTGAGAAATTAATTTTGATTTAGAATGGACCATTATCAAGCACCTGTCTCAAAACAGGAGCAGGGGAAAAAAACAAATGTTATCTCTGCACTTAAATAGCAAAAGGAGGACGGTTTTCCTGTCAGCCAGGTAGGCTATACTCCTGTTGTAAAGACGAGCAATGTACTTAATATTAGGAAAGTTGAGAAATAAATATAGTAGGCCGAGCCTACAGAAAGCTGATGGGATCCTCCTCTTTCTAATAGAGGCCATCACTCTGTTCTCACGCAATTGCATAGCCTCTTGCAATATTGCGCAACATGAGCTCATGAAGTGTTTGATTAGATTTGCGAACATTTGCATCAATGTCAGAGTGATTAGAGGGACAATAGAGTGCTGAGTACCAGGCAGTTAGCAAGTTCGGTAGGCTTCTAATGACCATTAGCAGCATCAGAGCTTGGAGAAGCCTAATTACTGTGACTAAACAGTCACGTGGAATTTGACTGCCTTTAAATGACTCATGACCGCCAGTGTGGCGGTAATACGGTCACCACAACAGCTCTAGCTGGGGCCTGATCCTTGATCAGCACTCCTACCGTACACACTTTGTGAATGGGCCCTGAAGTTAAGGTCCAACCAACATTTTAACCCCGCATTCCATTGCAGCTCTGAACATTCATGGCAAACGTCTTGAACACTACGGAAGTGATTTGAGCAACCAACGTCAGTGGCAGGATGTGCACAGCATGCAAACTCTTACCCCGGCCTAGATTCCATTCCTCTTCTCATTAACAGGGTGTGTACCATGACAAGTTCCATTAAATAGCTGTGAGGCTGGTTAATGGGGTGTTTACTGCCATAGTTTACATTGATGAGGAAGTTGAAATGTGTCATTCTGTTGTAATAGTTTTGCTCCGGGCGACAGATGGAGGGAGAAGAGGAACTAGTCTGTCGTGACTGCAGGCAGAGATGAGAGAAGTTGGGGACTACGCAGATCGATACAAAGATAAGAGATGATATCGGCCTCTTATTTCCTGTGACAACCCGCCCCTAACAGCTTGACTTTGATATTTTCTCTCAGAATAAAACCATAACATTTTTACGTTTGTGCCTTTCCTTCTGAGAAAAGCACTTACAATCTTGCCTACGAGAGAGAGATGGTGTATTATGAACATGACCTATTACTAGGTCAGGATGTGTGTAGCAGCATTGCACAGTACTGTAATTGGCATCCAGCTCAAAACGACTGGGTTGTGTTATACAATAGGCCTTGCACCGGTCAAGGAGGAAAGCAATGAATGAAGGGAGTATTTTAACAGCACTATACAGTAGATTCCCCTTGTCTTATAATGGGGGGGGGGGGGGTTATTCAAAGGCCACTCAATAACTGTGGATTAACTACCTTATTGCTATGTGCTTTATTGAGTAGGCAGCCACAGTCTGAGCTACGGGCTGACTTCTAGAGCCCTGGGTGGCAGTCTGTCAAATTTAATTTGAGCCGATGTGAAGACCAAGGGCATTATCATTGCTCTGTCTGTACAGTATGATGTAATGACTTCTATACATAAGGGAAGGTCCATTTGGATTAGAAGTTTTAGCTAATGGCAAGCACTTTAGAGTTGCTAGTACTGTTTTTGGGCCTGATTGTAGGCTTTGAAAGTTACTTTGAGCTCACCGGACACTAGCCTTGGTTGTGCCTTGTAGTTAGGAATGTAAACGAAGATGTCCGCAGTTCACCTATAAATAATACTGCTATGAGCGAACATGCATGTCACTGGTCATTTTAGGACATAATTGGATCACAAACAGCAGGGTAGGCTAAATAGTTGGGGAAACCTAAAAGATATACCCATTTGTTCACTTTTTGCATCCTTCAAGGTACTGTTGTCTCGTTCTCCCATCCCTTATTGTTGCCCTTTATGCTCGGTTACATCATACTCCCTCTATTTCCCCCCTTTCTTCCACGCAAGGCAAAATTGGGCCTATCTTCATGGCACAGGAAACTTTCAGCATACTGCCCTAAGGGGTGGCCCCAGTGAAAACTAAACACTCGCTTATTACGCTCATCTCTAGAGACCCATTGCCTGTACTCACAAGAAATTACTGTATAGGCTAACATTACAGGTTTTTAAAGGAACATCCAGGCCTATTGCTTTCCCTCAACTGAACAGACATGTTCAGATTCTTTGCGTTCCATACATGTCCATGCTTGTCCAGCCTGTGTAAAACCTGCATCTAGCTAACTCTATGAAAGTATAGTACAGATATGGGTTTAGATTACTCCTACAGTAAAAAGTAAAGCCATTTTTAAATTGGGTGTAGGTTTGCTCTAAGAGTTTCTTTGCTGAACAACGGATGAGGAGAGAGAAAAGGTTGCTCGAGGTAAAAAATAAATCCCAGTGAAACTAGAGGACTTTCCCCAACTCCCCACGGGAAATGGACTTCCTTTTGTCAGCAGGAGTTATCCTCTGAACTGTAGCCCAAGTTATTTATCTTCCATGACAAGTGAATCAGTCAAAATTCATTGAATGAGAACTTATTGCTCAAACTAGAACTTTTGTCAATGCAAGCTGAGGAAACACCATGAAAAAAGGTATGATGATGACGAGGTGATTGAAGAATCATATGCTGATGATTTAAGCAATGAGCATCAACTTTCAGTTGACTCTCAGACCATGCCCTTTAAGACGTGTCTGAACGTTCCGGAAGGAATGAGCTACTTTGGACATGACTTGTCCTCAGCAAAAGAGGACGTGCAAATAGACCCAACTTCCTTAATCGCAGTGGTGTTTCTGGCAAATGTGGAAGCAGGAGGTAAGAATATCCATATTTGGGCACGCCCGAGTCCCTCGTCTGCACTTACAAATTTCAAAGGTTTAGTCAACGCCAGGGCTTCACAAAATGTCCACATCCACCATTACCTTTCAGAGCTAAAAAAAAAATGACTAACAGAAGTTTACTACAGTAGGTACTATACTGTAGATGCCTCCAGTCTAAATCTCAGCCTACACTCTTCTTATAGTTAGCTTTTAAAATACAGTTTACAATACAGAAACCTGAATTGCAGTGCAGCGTACATGAGAAAAACATGAACGTCGGTCTCCAACTTAACCAAAGAAAGTTACACGCCAATGACTTGGAGCTGAAAGTTTGCCCCAAAAATGTGAGGCTGTGAACACTGAGGAGTTCATATGATTATGGTATGTGAGAAGAATGAGAAGTAAATAAGGGTGAACTGAACTGTCATTTACAGTACGTGTGTTACACATTGACCCGTGAGAGGCCTGTAAGTCTAGGTGAAAGCGAAACGCTTTGGCGTGAGCATGACATACTTAACACCCCTACTCCAAGGAGTTGACAAACAGGGAAGCAGTAATCTCTTGGGTAAATCCAGGAAAACCCACAGACCCTGGTGAATGTTAACAATGTGTTGTTTCAACTCTTACTGCACGTGTTGGTTTAGATAGAGCAACAGGCAAATTACAATCATGTTTCTTGCACCAGACAATAGCGCATGGATGCCATATGACAACCTATTCCTGGACATGATAAAGCCATGTACAGCTACAATAAGTAAGAAGGCCAAGTATCACGTTTCCAGACTACACTCCAGCTGCTGCCACCTATGACATTCCCCTCTGATAGAGATTACAAAAACCGCCATCCACCATCTATCCATGAAATATGCCTGTTCCTGAAAGTAGAGAAGTAGTGCCCAAATGAGTCACAGTGAAGGTGAGTATGAATTAGGGCAAGTTGCGCAACAATGCATTCAACCGAAATTTGTCTTCCGCATTTAACCCAACCCCTCTGAAGAGGTGAGGGAGGATTCCTTAAAAAAAAAGAAAAAAAAAGAGTTGTGACAAATTGACGTCCAAGGCGTTGCTTTACAGGCAGCAGTTGTTGTGGGGGTTAACTGCCGTGCTCAAGGGCAGAATGGCAGGCTCGGGGATTTGAAAAAGCAACCTTTCGGTTACTGTCCCAACGCTCTAACCGCTAGGTTACATGCCGCCCCTGGATAAGGCACGTCAGAGATCTAAGTGTAGATGGAGTGGTGTGTGTGTTTGCATGGTGTAAGGTAGTGGCGTGTCTGACATTGTGAGGTGTGTGTGTCTGGGGCTCTATTGAGCCGTGTTCACCTGGTATAGGGGTTCTGCTCGGCGGCAGGGCTGGAGTGGGGTGTTAAACCCTGGGCGAGCTGTGTAGGACAGAGAGCCCACGGTAATCAACACAGCACACTCTCTTAGGAGAGTGACAGAACAGAGACAAAGAGATACCAGTCAATCACAATGAACAGCAACGTTTGAATGAGCAGAGGCCAAAAAAAATATTCTAAAGAGAAGACTGAGCATATCTGAAATTGTAATCTTGTCGTCTCCCATCTTGAGAGCACTCAAGACCATATAAAAATGGGTGAACGTCTGGATCTGGGCCTTGTTCAAATTCTAAATAAAGTTGGACATTCTGGAGTAGAAGTACTACTGGTTCTACAACCTACTTTCAAAAGTACAGTGGCACTTATGCTGGCAACTTGGCACAAAACAAAATCTGGAGAATTTTGCAGACAAAAAACGAAATAAAGAAGGATTAGTTTCTTGTAAGGTTGTGAGATAAGGGGCTTTCTAATTAAAACCTTCATAACACAGCAAATCAACTGGTCAGACACAAAGACGAATGCAAATGAAGAAAACATAATCGTCTCCATTCTTCTGCAAAACCATGGACAAAATAATATAAGCCGCTTACAACAACTACCGGGCTACATAACAATCCAGTCACAAGTTTACCTTCAAAAACTTTAGTCAGCCTTCCTATAAATTCAGTCTGATTAGGTGAAGATATGGATGTACTGTGTCACACATTAGGAATGTGACGAAAATAGCTTTTTAACCACCTGAGGAACATTGCCAAGGTGCGGCCGTTTCTCTCTCAGGCTGATACAGAGAGACTCATCCATGTATTTATTACAAGCAGGCTTGACTACTGTAATGCTCTCCTGTCTGGTCTGCTACCAAAGAAAGCCATTGGTCAACTGCAAAACATACAGAATGCTGCAGCACGGGTACTGACCAAGACCAGACGGAGATCACACATTACACCTGTTTTAATGTGCACTAGTTGCCTGTTTTAGAATTATTTTTAAGATTATTCTATTAGTTTTTAAATCAATCCACGATTGTGCACCCCAATACATGTCAGATATGCTTTTAGGTCCTTAGAGTGCTTTGCCTTTCCTTAGAGTGCTTTTTAGTCGTTCAGTTTGTCATTCTTTCATCGTTTTAATCTTACGTTTGTTGTGTAGTAAATATTTCAGCTTTTATTTTCATCGTTTATTAGCTTTTTTCCGCTGTGAATCACATTGCGTTGCACTCCATGTCAAATGTGCTGTATAAATAAAGCTTGAAGCGAGTAGTCTATGTACTTGCCTGCAAATAAATCATAACGAAGCCAAAGCAGCCTTGCATTTTCCATCTGAAACTGGCTTACGATATCAATACTGCAGTCACAGTAAACCCATGTTTCCTGTGGCTAACCTACCTCAGTGTTATTCTGGAAATAACCAGTTCACCCACATACTCTAAATATAGTCTCAATTAGATGCACACGTAGCAAAACAGAATGCCATAAAAGGAATAAATTACGCTTCCAATGATACGAACTTCAATATAGTGACAATATATATCCCATTTCTCTGGGGTTATATACCCATGGTTGCAAACCAACTATAAGCTCATGCAAAACCTTGGAATGCATGAAACACCTAAACCAAAATACATCACAGGCATAGTTTAAAGGGTTGATTACACTTTCAAGTGAGGAGCTTAGCTAGACCGTAAAGGACGACAACATTGAGTTGCTAGAACATAAAATCATTCAACTGAAACATACTGTGCAAGTCAAACATAACTGTTACATAACTGCTTCACTACTCCTAAACCAGCAGTTTACAGAGATCTACTTCATTCCAGGCCACTCCCTCCCTCTGTCTTCTCTGCCAATCTTCTTGAGTCCTTGGGGCTTAGTCCCAGTTATGTTGCTAGACAACAGCTAACCGGAGCAGGCTTGGGGAAAAGCCTCTCTCGCGCCACACTACAAGCCCAGTTATGACGGCACACAGACACACGGCATGTCTGATTGACTAAGCGTGTATGCGTGCTCGAGCCCTGTACGGGAATTAATTTTAAGTCCAAGCCCTACCCATGCCCGCAACGTTCAGGCCCTACGCAGGCAAAATTGCTTCTACCAGATTTAAAGATGAACAGATTTTTTAAAAAGGTGATTTTGATAACAAAATCTGACTAGTGTGCCGCCATCTTGATAACATGTCAATGACATCACTTGACTGGTTCGTCTGACAGGCAGCCCAGATTACAATGCATGCTAGTAGTTCTCATTGAGTATTTAATTTATGAAAACAAAACACAGGGTATATTTACATCATTGTGCAGTGTCCACAGATGCCAAGAAAGTCTCATAGAGTATCCAGAGCCCTCAGGCTGAGGCAACTGGGCCAGGAGATCAAAATGCAAACAGTGAGGCCTTGAGTGCTCCACATGGCATCACATCCTCCACAATGACATTATGAAGCGCATTAAGACGTTGTATGTCCACAAAATATTTACTGTCGCTGAGGCACAAGACGAGCTAAGACAAGTCTAAGTGGGGTTTTCGCCATACTGCTTTCACTTAGCCGGCTCTTTAAGACGATCCACGAAGAGTGGAACTCAACAAGGGAATAGATCAAGTTCTGGGATTTAATTTCAGTTTGCTATAATCGCAGAGACCCGCTTTCGAGTGTCAAGTGACTTTGTGGACTTCCGGCCAGATGCAAGCTGGGACGGTCATAGTATGCTTGGTCAGGGTCATGGGAAACTGGAGAGCCCGGTTTAGCTTTGGCCTCCACTCTTCGGCAGCATCTGCATCGAGTTAAACGAGAGAGTGCTTAGTCATCCTCTAGTGTGACATGACGGATGAAATTGAGTTGGATAACAAACTGAGAAGTAGAGCAAGTGGCTTTTTTTGGTTGGAGTAGAGACAAGTGACTTGTGGTACTCCAGAACCTCTCATATTGTTTAGATGGGGTTCTCTATGGACCACATTTGTGCAGTCAAAATGAAACACTACTGTAGTAGCAAATAATTCTAAGATTGAAGATTATTATTTTTTTTAACATCCATGAAGTGGCTAATTGTAGATTTATGACAGTTCAACCCAAGAGGAAGAGTCACGCTCAAGATTAACTTTTACTCTTAAGTATCTCTGGCGATAGAATATTGATTTAGCTACATTATTCTTTTGTCTTTGACTAGGCCTTTCATCCATTTCCTGTCAATGCATAATAGGTTTGAGATCCAAATCGATCCAGAGTATGCACACAGAATGAAAGCTCTCAAGCTCTCCAAATAGGATCATTTCTCAAAAGACCAGGGGCAGTTCTCTCAGGTAATAGATGGTTTAGGCCTTGGACACGGTTACTTAAAGGCTCTGTGAGATGGACGTACTTCACGCCTGGACTTAGTAGCCAAGATAAAAACAAATGTGGAGTGAGGTTGATCATTAGCCAACTCAAAATATTAAGGCATTCCTACACCGATAATAACACGGACTCAAGAGCATCACTACGGTGCGTTTAATCCAGTGTGCGTGGTGTAAGCACTGCCCTGGTCCCGGGTGAGTTTGGCATCCACTTCATAAAAGGTTAATGATGGGATTAGAGTTGGAAACCTGACACGTCACCTGTTCTTATAGTCAACCTCTGCCTAGAGTTTCATACAGAATCGCCACCATGAATGTCAAAAGGCAGTACGAGAAAGAGGTTTCTGGCTCCGGTTCCCTTGATGACAGATGTTCCATGTCACAGCTGGAAATCGGATACGGGACAATCCATTTAGGGCAAGAGAGAATGTGTTTGGGTAATACCCTGGGAATGGCACACTCCTCTCTGGTACCGGCTCTCCCCTCTCCCCCGGATGTCAGGGGATTAATGACCAGGTGACTAATTGTGATGCTGTTAAGCACACCGATTGGATCAGCCCAACATGGTTACAGATTGACATTATCTGAGTGGTTATTTTTAGCATGGTGCTGGGCTATGAAAGCGTAAATAATGTTGGCATGTGGGATGGTATTGTGATGTTCAGGGCAGGACAGTTAAGAGCTGTGGGCATTGCACTTAGTTGCATCCTATCTCGCAGGGCACTCGGAGGGGGTATAAGTTTGGTGGTTAGCCATTCCCTCTCCATTGTGTTTATATTGCTGTTGACATGTTACACCATTAGTCTATGTGATAGTGTATCAGTGGGAGGTCAGCTTCTAAAAGAAAATATGCAATGCTGCCATGAACTAACTACCATGTTAAAAACTAAAGCAAGAGTCAGGGATAAAAATAAACAGCAGTCATGGAGAAGTACTGAAAATAAATAGGCCTATATCCCTAGACTCAAAAATAAGACTTTTTGCTCCTCCGGGTTGAAAAAGGGTATATAGTTCAACTCCCATTAGCCAGGCAAACGCTGCACTCCTTAACATCAGTGGAAGTCTGGCTGTGGCACTTCAGGGCAGATAACCATGGGAGCCTAACCCTAAATCCAATAACCTGCCAGCAAACCCCCTAACTGGGTTGTGTTCATTATGGCATGGAACCGACAAAGTCCCTGGTAGTCCCTCCCCGTTCGTCAGTTTGGTGCCCAATGAACACGACCCAGTTAGGGGGTTTGGTGCCCAATCAACACATCCCTCTACACTACGTACGTGGTTTGAGGAGTTAGCAAGGTAACTTTGGTCAACTCAGTTCAACTCGGGATAACCAGTACCATGAAAGCGGCTCACTTTTTAGCCACGTAAACTTATATGGCAACGAATCTTTTAGCCTGCCGCCGGAGCAGGTTCGTTCTAACTCAGGGCTAACTCCATCTATCCTGAATGAAATGTTTCAACTGAGAGTTGAGGACCAATGAAACTCAGATTCCCTCCCTATCGCAAAGACTGCATCATCAGCCCCTTAACTTGAGGAAGACGGATTAAATATTTGATTAAATTAAAATGTTTGTCAGTCATGTTACAAAACCTATTACATTACACATTTAGTCATTTGAAACTTCACGCATTTTAGAAATCGATAGGACTGGGGAAAAAAGGTGCTTGTGCATATTGCACACCAAAGACGGCACTTCAACAAGCCTATTTCACACCACAGCCTGCGGAATTTGTAAGATTACGTTTATCATTTTGATTTAGGCACAAATAAAAATGTGGCACTGACTTTCAGAATTGTCTCAGCGTTCAGCATTCGACTAGACACGTGCGACATGTACGAGCAGTTACAGGCCTGCTAGAGTTAGCGGTAGTACAGACAAGCAATAGCCACCATAGTAGAAACGGATGAAGTCTGAGCAGGAATGTGAAGAGAACTGAAGCTGGCTAGCCTTAGAAAACCCTGAGTAGATCTGATCATAGTATACCCCTCAGGTAGGCTGGGAGTGAAGATGAGCTACATGGAGTAGGGAGGGAATTTGGTGAAGGGGTAATATAATGAAACAGCATTGAAAACAGTATTGAGCTAATCTCTGGGGAGTTGGGAGGGACCCCCCCACTTCATTACGGGGGAATAGAACCAGCAGGCTCTCCCCGAAAAGACAATAAGCTCCCCTTGTCTCATATGTGGCCACAGCAGGTGGTACAGGACGAGACCCTATAAGACGAGCAAGAAGGTAATGCCAGCTTGACTCTTGTGATGGAGTCCTGAGGCACAAAATGAAATGGTGATCCATGCCAATGCAATGGATCATTAAGCTAGCAGCTTTCATCCTCAGGCATTTGTTTTGATTTGACAGCAGCCTGTCATGTGTCAATTGATTTTCTTTAAAAAAAGTAGACAAGCTTGGGAGGTTGCCTTTGGGTTCTATTGCTCCCCACTGGAAAAGGCCTGTAGGTGAAAAAGTAGAAATCTCTTCGGTTAGGCCAAATCTTGAAGGGTCTAGCAGTGAGCCAGTTGAGATCAAGTTACAGAGGTTTGATAGCTAACTACACCCTCATCTTTTGGTTTGCACAATACATTGAGCTACAGCCTACAGAAACTTCTGTTACTCATTGCTGAGGCCACAAAGGCATGACTCATCGTACAGTGACCTTTCAGCAGTGCCTTCTATGTATGTATGCATGCACGCATGTATGTATATTGCTACAGCATTCTAACAGATCTACCCATACCACCCACTGTTTCAGTACATTTGCTTCTCTACTGGTATAACAGACAGTCTGCCAGCCAGTATTTTTCCTGTCTGTCCATCGTTATCTGCTTACTCTCTGCTAGACAGGGAAGGGGGTTTAATACCATCTATCAATCTAGCGACCAGCCCAGCGGCACCTCCATAATCCCTACCAGATATGTGGATAGAACAGCAGATCAGGGGTGTATTTAGGGAAGTGTAATACTCTGAATGTTTCATATAAAAATACCGTCAGAGCTGAAACGATTCACTATTCTGACAATTTATGTTCTACACAATACATTTCCACCTGAACATTCTGTATGCTAACGTTATGTCCATCTGAACAGACCCCAGGTCTCTGAGGCAGGTCCAGTGCTGTTTGGCTGTACTTTGATCACTGGTAGCCGATTACCTGGATTGGTTGCTGGGCGGTAGCAAAGTAATTATCACTGCGAAATAAGATTGAATTGGTGCAACATAGGCTAGCCCAACAGTAGTAGGCTAAAAGGAAATGTTAACCTATACCCTGCAACATTGTGGTCGATGCAATGTGTGCCTGTACAATGAACTGGTACTGTAGGCCAGTGAATAACTGCCTACTTGACAATACAAGTAAGGTAAAAGCCTGGAGGCTCATTGATAAAACATTAAATGCAATCACATTTTTAAAAAGTCACTGGTGATCAAAAATTCATCAAGTGAGAATCAATAATGAATATGATCCAAAACGAAGGATATTAATTGTGTTTCGGGATGATACCAATTATGTTGTCACACTTAAAAAGCACAGGAAATATAATTGCGGGTGTCAACTCCACCTTACCGGGAAGAAATGGGGGACATCAGAATAGCAGAGGAGCAATTCCACGTTAACAGAGTGATGCTGAGATGGACTGCAAAGTTAAAACCATGCTCCTCTATGCACAATGACTACTTTTAACAATTTCCACAGATACATTTACAAAAACACATTTACTTGAAGAACAGCGCAGATGCAAAGTTAAATAACAGAATGACGGTTTGTGCTGTTGGTGCAGTCATTCTGTTACCAAACTTTGCATCCAAGTCTCAGCATCATTCTGTTACTACAGACATGAAAGGAGAAATGCTATAAAAAACATTTATTTAAAATCACCTGCCACACAGAGCTGTAGGCCATATAGAGAAACAGGAACTCAATTGAAGCCGTGCGTTGCATATAAAGTACCAGTCAGAAGTTTGGACACACCTACTCATTCAAAGGTTTCTTAAATTTGACTATTTTCTACATTGTATACTAGTGAAGACATCAAAACTATGAAATAACACATATGGAATCATGTAGTAACCCAAAAAAAGTGTTATTTTATATTTGTGATTCTTCAAAGTAGCCAACCTTTGCCTTGATGACAGCTTTGCACGCGCTTGGCATTCTCTCAACCAGCGTCACCTGGAATGCCTTTCCAACAGTTTTGAAGGAATTCCCACATATGCTGAGCACTTGTTGGGTGCTTTTCCTTCACTCTGCAGTCCAACTCCTCCCAAACTATCTCAATTGGGCTGAGGTCTGGTGATTGTGGAAGCCAGGTCATCTGATGCAGCACTCCATCACTCTCCTTGGTCAAATAGCCCTTACACAGCCTGTAGGTGTGTTGGGTCATTGTCTTGTTGAAAGACTAATGATAGTGGGACTAATCCCAAACCAGATGGGACAGTGTATCTCTGCAGAATGCTGTGGTAGCCATGCTGGTTAAGTGTGCCTTGAATTCTAAATAATTCACCAACAGTGTCAACAGCAAAGCACCCCCACACCATCACACCTCCTTCTCCATGCTTCACGGTGGGAACCACACATGTGGAGATCGATTCACCTACTCTGCATCTCACAAAAGACACACCGGTTGGAAACAAAAATCTCAATTTGGACTCAGACCAAAGGACAGATTTCCACCGGTCTAATGTCCATTGCTCGTGTTTCTTGGCCCAAGCAAGTGTCTTCTTATTAGTGTCCTTTAGTAGTGGTTTCTTTGCAGCAATTCAACCATGAAGGCCTGATTCACACAGCCTCCTCTGAACAGTTGATGTATCTGTTGCTTGGAACTGTGAAACATTTATTTGGGCTGGTAACTAATTAACTTATCCTCTGCAGCAGAGGTAACTCTGGGTCTTTCTTTCCTGTGGCAGTCCTCATGAGAGCCAGTTTCATCATATCACTTGATGTTTTTGCGACTGCACGTGAAGAAATTTTCAAAGGTCTTGAAATGTTTCCGGATTGGCTAACCTTCATGTTTTAAAGTAATGTGCTGTCATTTCTCTTTGCTTATTTGAGCTGTTCTTACCATAATATGGACTATCTTCTGTATACCACCCCTACCTTAACAAACCTTTTAATTGAAATGCATTCCAGGTGACTACCTCATGAAGCTGGTTGAGAGAATGCAAGAATGTGCAAAGCTGTCAAGACAAAGGGTGGCTACTTTGAAGAATCTAAAATATTGTTTGACACGCTTTTGGTTATTACATGTGTTATTTCATAGTTGATGTCTTCACTATTATTCTACAATGTAGAAAATAGTAAAAGAAAAACCCTGGAAGGAGTAGGTTTTCAAACTTTTGACTGGTACTGTATATGTTCCTAACACTATCATTATCCCAAAGGTGTATTGTCAATCAGATCATAATAAGGAGTGAAAAACAGACTGTTTATTTCTATCTGAAATGTCAGCTGTTTGGCGACCACAAGAGAAGGCTTGGAAATACTGACTGACGACAAATCAACAAAATGGCTCTCAATAGGGTCTTGCAAAATGGTTAGGCCCATGTGGTATTGTAAGTACCAAGCAACAAAGACATTCATGTCATTCTGGTTCAGGTATCACCATGCTTGAGGCAACAGTGTAAATTCCTGCACTATCAAAAAGTAACCAGGTGTAATGAAGTCAGAGTTGATGTGTTAAAAGCTTTATACATTTCAAAACGGTCCTATTAAGTTCTAATCAAAAAGGTACGAGTGTACCTCGTCCAAGTGTTTTATCAGTCTTAAGTCAAGGACAATGGAATGCAGCCAAATAGGGTTGCCAAAGCTTAAAACGTAGATGAGGGTGAATATAACCTACTGTACTGTATACAGCAACCAATGACAGTGACCGCAAATTGAGCACATAAGAAGAAATAGGTAGACATTGCATTGATTGGACTGAAAATATGGAGTATGTAATGAGTAGCCTACACTGAGTATCAAAGGCGTAAGTGTGACCTCTTTTTATTAAAAAATAAAAATAAGTGGTCAGGGCAGTATGCCAGGACTGAGTGAGAGTGTGCGTGTGTACCCCATGCTATCCTATGGATTCCCATACTGTGTCCCCTGTAATACAATTTCCTTCTGCTCTCTAAAATACAGACAAGCCATAAGGTACAGTAGCAATGCTATGGGCTCAATTATTTGCAAATAGCTGTAAGTAAGCAGAGTCTCTTAGACTTTAGTTTTGATTTACAGACCAATTCAATGGTGTCTGAAATGTAAACAAATAGGTGCTGGCCCAGCGCCATTGTGACTGATAAGTCCTGACAGATCTTGTCAAGCACTGCTTAACCACCCACACAGTTACTTTAATGTTTTGAATAATAAAAACTTAATGCCACTGACAGGCCTGTGAATTTGTTTAGCTGATTCTGCAGTAAGCACAATGGCAATGAGGGCATTTCCATATTAAAGGAACTATGAGCACCAATGTGAAGTTTATAGGCTCATGTCAAATCTGGTGTCAAATGAAAGCTAACACTACTTTATGTTTTATTAAGGCATATAAACATGTTTCAACCATTTCTTATCCTAAATAGTTGGAATAAGGAAAACTTTGACTTCTGGTAAAACATGGAAAAAGGGTCTTGATAACACCTACAAGAAAAAGTCTTAAGGCATTAGAATTTAGACCCTGCCAACTAATAAACATTTAATTCGGGGGCAATGATTTGCCTTCTGTAAGTTTAAGTAATATTGCCTAGTGTCTTGTCATTCTGTTACCAAAAATCGACAATTTCTCTCCCTCATGAGGGAGGGTTATAAAAGTAAAAGGAAGACCTACCATTTAGTTTGTGTTTTCACTGATCATTTTGTTTAGGAATTCATAGTCACAAACCACAGTAGAGTACTGTACAGTAAAGAAAAGTAGAGTATAGTTCAGATGAGTAGAGTACAGTATAAAGTAATATACCCCACGCTACATTTCTTTACTGCGCTCTACTGGGCTGTGACGCCCAAACTTGTGAAACAGATGTCTATGATTGGTACAGATTTGGTCCATTCCGGACCAACCAAATGTCTTGTTTGGGGGCAGAGCTCATTAGAATAATAGTAGAATAATACCTAAACATGCAAAGGAGGATATTACATTTTTTCTACCTTTGTGTACCTATTCAAGATATCACCATGAAGAGAATGCATTTCTGTATAGTACAGATCAAAGACCCATGTTATTATGTTGCCGTCATTAAGTCAAGGTGTCATAATAGCTGACACCCCATTCTGTCTGCAGACATCTTTTTAAATCTTAATTCCGAGTAGATATTTAATAGTTTGGGGGGGGGGGGGGGGGGGGGGGAAGAGAGGCCACAAACTGAGGGACACAACTGTCATTCTGTTACCAAACTTTGATTCTGCACTGTTCCTCAAGTAAATGTATTTTAGTAAAATTTCAGTGGTATTTGTTCAAAGTAGACTTCTGCATATCGGTGTATGGTTTGTTAAAAACTTTGAACAAACCATGTTTGGCATAAATTGAATTGTGAAACAAAGTCTTAGTGTAATTCCATTCCTGTGGAATTGCCCATGGTCCGGTCCACTGTATTTTCCACAATAGGCCTACTACAGATTCCTGGGATAATCAATTTGTAATCATGTCAAAAGGCAGGAGTGGCAGCATTCAGTGATGAGACTGATTTTTCAGGTCCGATCTGACACTCGCATATCTCTTGACCATGTTCTATTCTTGGAACGAGTTCTTCATTCATCGCTGCTCATTTAACAAAGGGGCTGTTGTTGCTGTGGCCATGGGGAAGCAGAACTAAGTAGTGTGGGACAGTTCCTCTCCCAAAGTTCCCCCTGACCAGTGCACCAGCAATCCCTCTCCCAGACTCCCTCGTCTTTGTAAAGGACAATCTGTCATCGGGTTGGCACTGGGAAGTGGGAACCGACGCCTGAACAAGGGACTTTGGGCACCAACCCCAGAATGGCTTTAACCAAAATCCCCCTAGCCCGCCCTCCCCCATTTCAGCTTTCAACTCCCGGTAGGACATTTGTGTGGTTTTCAATTGGAATTAGTCAGACATAATTGGCGCGGCCACAACAGTACCCAGTGCAACAGTGCCGAGGGGAAGGACTGTACGTTTGTCAACTCCATAGTGCTTTGTGACAATCCCTTACTTACCCTTGTGACATAAGAGGTATAGTATAAGTGCATCAGTAACCTTGTATCATAAAAAGGCATGTATATGATCATGTACAAAGTTATGGTGTACATTGGCCTGAAAAAGGTTTCAGATGGCATATTTATACAGGTTTTTCACACTAAAGTACATGCATGAACCAAAGTATGCCGATAGTTGAGACTAAATTAGTTAGTATCATTATTTTTCATGCTATCACAATGACATCCTATACTATGGGTTTAGGCTGTCATGCTACAACACTCACAAATTGGAGAGGAGAGAGAGACAGAGAGAGACTGGGTGGGGCAGCACTGAAACAGCTCTATGAATTCATGAAAAACTTGATCACATACACTTGTTCAGAGAATCATAGCTTGAGCTGTTCTAGAGTTTGTTATTAGATAGAGGTTATCTTGTGACCCAATCAAATTTGATTACATTAAATAGACATTCAAGGGGAATTACCAATTGAACAGTGCATTGCTCAACAAGTGTCAATCAACACCTCATACCTGATTGGGAAAATAACTGAGTTTGAGACACTGCACTTCTGACATTCTACTAAACCAAAGGCAACTAGTTAGTCCAGGGATGGGCAACTTCAGTCCTCGGGAACCTGAGTGTGACACCACTGCCACCCAAGGACTGGAGAAGCCCATCCCTGAGCTAGCCGTTTGTAATTCTAGGGCAGGTTGTAAAATGAAGAAAAATAAAAGTAATGCTGATATTTTGACAACATGAACTCACTGTTTGAACATTTTCTCCATATCTTTGATTTGTTTCCTGGAGAATTCCTTGAACTCAGTGTAGGGGTTGAAGACCTTCATGCTCGGCTGATGGTGTTCACCCACTCCGTCGTTCAACTCCCCCCGCCGCATGAGTTTAGCGCCCAACTCAGAGTCTGCGTTCGCTGTGGCTGCCTTCTCCTCACCCGCTCCGTTTTCATGTCCCTGACCACCCTCATCAACGGCCACCGGTTCCTCGGCACCGTCTTCTATCTGCAGCCGACGGCTGAGCTTTGACGACAGCTCGTCTGTGGCCATTTTAATGTGTGTTTCAAACGCTGCTGTATCTAACGTTAACTACAAAACAAATGAGACACCGAGAGCGCATACACCACGGCAATATCTGCGGTCCATAGGCATGCGTCTGTCTCCTGCGTGTTTATTCCTGTGTAGACAGTCAGAATGATTATGGAATGCTAATTACCCTGGAAAATAGCAGAATCCTCTTCCACCAAGCAAGGACAGTGTACGATTGTACAGCGTCAGCGAGGCGCACGAATATCGCAATCGGGTGAATATCTCCACTGAAGTACGCTGACAGCTAACTACGTAGGTCGGTTTTCAATCCCGTCACCACGCCTTTTAAAGGGACGCATGACAAGAATTTTCAACGTCACCAATCGTAGATTATAGCACATTTATTGCATATTCCTGACATATGTGTCAAAAGCTCTTTACCGTTCACAGGGGTTTTCAGCTTTTTGCCAGTGTGCTATGATGACCGTGCGCCTACAAATACAATTCCATGACCCCAAAAAATATAAATATAGTCCACGCATTGGATTAAGACCATATCCCCATCCTTTACAATAATTATATTTTGTGTCAGGCAGATACAGAATGGTTCACTTCGGACCGCCTACTTTACTCACAAAGTGTGTCCTAAATTAAGTTATACCTGCCCCACACAGGTGTTTAATATGGGAACTTTGTCTGACGCTTTACATGCAGGTTATATAGGTTATACCTTTGAATTGTGTCATGGAATCACAACACCAGATTACTCTACTCTGCCTACTCTATTCATAAATGGCCAGCCAAAATGATCACTTAGTTTGAATACACTCACTTTTAGTAGTATACAAATCTTACTGCCCATAAACGTTCAAAGCTACACGCTTGAAATACCTAAACAAAAATAGAAATGCAACATGCAATAAATTCAACAATTTGTCTGAGTTGCAGTTCATATAAGGAAATCAGTCTATTGAAATAAATTAAATAGGTCCTAATCTATGGAATTCACTTGACTGGGCAGGGACACAGCCACGGATGGGCCTGGGAGGGCATAGGCCCACCCACTGAGGAGCCAGGCACAGCCAATCAGAATGATTGTGGTTACACGTGGTCTGCGGTTGTGAGGCCAGTTGGATGTACTGCCAAATTCTCTAAAACAACTTTGGAGGCAGCTTACGGTAGAGAAATTAACATTCAATTCTCTGGCAAAAGATCTCGTGGACATTCCTGCAGTCAACATGCCAATTGCACTCTCCCTCAAAACTTGAGACATCTGTGGCATTGTGTTGTGTGACAAAACTGCACATTTTAGAAATGCCTTTTATTGTCCACAGCACAAGGTGCACCTGTGTAATTATCATGCTGTTTAATTAGCTTCTTGATATGCCACACCAGTCAGGTGGATGGATTTTCTAGGCAAAGGAGAAATGCTCACTAACAGGGATGTAAACAAATTTGTGCACAACATTTGTAGATTTTAAATTGATCTAAACTGGCATAATTGTACTGTGTATTAAACTGTATTATTATATTGCAGCGACCTTAACACAACATCTAGCGACCTCATTAAGCAGTTCCTACCTGATGGCGTAATGGTTAAGGTGTTGGCTTGACAATTGATGGACCTGGGTTTGAGTCCCAGTCAGAGCTACCCTCTGAATTCACCACAATATAGTAACAGATTAAAGAGTTAGCTGCACTGACAACATATGGGAGGTATTGTAAATCTGTCTTCGAGGTTTATAGTCCAATCTCTGTCTGCCAAGTATATTTAAATGACTCAATTACTTCCCCTCGCTCCTTTCAAATAATAGCTTAGATCTGCCATTCAGTAGCTCTGTACACAGAAAATCTGGTCTACATTTGTGCTCACAAGTGGAATTACACATTTTAATAGATCAGCAGTGGTGTTTTGTGCAGGTAAATAATTGAAACCCATAAGCAGACTGAGGTCGTGTTCCCCTGCTCAGACGTTGCATCCATCAACCAATGGTTGCATGCCACTTCATCAACTGTGTCGTCAACTGACAGCTTGCTATAACATTTGATGTGGTTAGCTGATACAATGTCTGGATAGGTATTTTAAGATCTGTCAGGCGTCAGCCACGACTGAGCAGAGGAACGCACCCTGAGTCATGTGATATGACTCACGCATGGGAGGCTTGGCTTCTCTGAATCTCCTCTGTTTTCTGTGAAGGAGGGGCTGCCTCAGCCAGCAACACCCACTCTACCTGAGTCACACCATATATGGAGCGAGACGGGAGAGAATAGAGCTGTATCGCATTAGTGGAAACCAAGACTGTTCTCAGGGCAGGTCTGCCGGTTTTTGAGTAGCACAAGTGACTTTTTGTAGCAGGTTAGGAGAACTTACACAGCAGGTTAGGAGAATTAACGTGGCAGATTAGGAGAATTAACGTGGCATGTTATTAGGTTAAGGTTAGGAAAAAGATTAAGGCTAGATAAAATGCTAATTTTTTCACTGACCCGACTCAAACATACAGTATCTAGCTACAACCAGGCCTGCCCTGAGAACAATCTTTGTTTCAACTAATGCAATGCAGCAAGAAATAGAGAGGATTTCCGGCAGAGGAAAGGGAGATGGGAGGAAAGATCAAAGCTCTTCATAGCATGGTATCAAAATCACTGTCGGATGAAAAAGGAATTTAGCCATAATGACAAAAAAGCAAGGAAGTCTTGAAATGTAACAGCTTAGTAACAGCTTATAACATATTTAATCAAATGACAGTGATTGTCATTTAAACAATCTCTAAGTGCACCACAAAGAGATGAACAAACAAGTATAAGTACTGATTAAGCAAACAGGGATGAATACTATCAATAAATTGCAATAATAATAGTGATACTAAATGGAAAAACGATAATCATAAATCAACTGAATGAAAAAATGGATCCAAGTACCACAAGCAAATCTAGTATGCATACTGTATTCTCCATGACCCAGTGCAATAACAAACCGTATTTAATTTCAAACAGTAAAATAAAAACTAGACACAGTGATTAATGAACACAACAGGCTGTGCATGTTCCTATATCTTTTGTCTAACAAAGCCAAACTCCCCAAAATCAACGATATCAAGGCACAGAGGAGCAACATGTTCAAACAAATGAATGTAGGAGATTCATTTCTGCAGAGTACATTACACTCTTAGAAGTAAAGAAGCCTGGAAGAACATTTTGGAATTCTAAAAATTGCCACACAGAGGCCACCTTTCCGATTCAAAAAGGTTATTTGAGGAATCCCTGTGTAAAGGTTCAAACCGGAACCTTTTTGTGATGGGAGGGGTTAAATGTTGTACCTTTTTACAATTAACAAAAATATACATGCAACATTGAATAATTTCAAAGATTTTACTGAGCTACAGTTCATATAAGGAAATCAGTCAATTAAAATAAATAAATTAGGCCCTAATCAATGGATTTCACATGACTGGGAATACAGATATGCATCTGTTGGTCATAGATACTTTAAAAAAAGATAGGGGCGTGGATCAGAAAACTAGTCAGTATCTGGGGTGACCACCATTTGCCTCATGCAGCAGACGTCTCCTTAGCATTGAGTTGATCTGGCTGTTGATTGTGGCCTATGGAATGTTTTTCCACTCGTCTTCAATGCTGTGCGAAGTTGCTGGATATTGGCGTGAATTGGAACACGCCTTCATACACTCTCAATGGTTGACATGTCTGGTGAGTATGCAAGTCATGGAAGAACTGGGACATTTTCAGCTTCCAGGAACTCTGATACCGATTCTTGCGACATGGGGCCATGCATTATCATGCTAAAACATGTGGTGGTGGCGTCGGATGAATGGCACGACAATGGGCCTCAGGATCCCGTCACGGTATCTCTGTGCATTCATGTTGCCATCGATAAAATACAATTGTATTCGTTGCCCGTAGCGTATGCCTACCCATACCAAACCCCACCGCCACCATGGGGCTCTCTGTTCACATCGTTGACATCAGCAAATCGCTCGCCCACATGACACGCTGTCTGCCATCTGCCCAGTACAGTTGAAACTGGGATTCATCCGTGAAGAGCACACGTTTCTAGTGTGCCAGTGGTCATCGAAGGTGAGCATTTGCCCACTGAAGTCAGTTACGACGCCAAACTGCTGTCCCTGGTGATGACAACGAGCACGCAGATGAGCTTCCCTGAGACGGTTTCTGACAGTTTGTGCAGAAATTCTTTGGTTGTGCAAATCCAGTTTCATCAGCTGTCTGGGTGGCTGGTCTCAGACAATCCCAAAAGTGAAGAAGCCAGATGTGGAGGTCCTGGGCTGGAGTGGTCACAGGTTGTCTGTGGTTGCGAGGCTGGCAGGACGTACTGCCAAATTCTCTAAAATGATGTTGGAGGCGGCTTATGGTAGAGAAATTAACATTCAATTCTCTGGCAACAGCTCTGATGGACATTCCTGCAGTCAACATGACAATTGCACGCTCCCTCAAAACTTGCGACATCTGTGGCAGCTTCTTAATATGCCACACCTGTCAGGTGGATGGATTATCTTGGCAAAGGAGAAATGCTCACTAACAGGGATGTAAACAAATACATTTTATTTCAGCTCATGAAACATGGGACCAACACTTTACATGTTGCATGTATATTTTTGTTCAGTGTAATAATATATTGTTGAAGTGGCTGCTTATCAGATTGGAGGCATGGCTTATTTGAAGCTTTCAAGTAGTTATTTTTGGCCACCAAAATGTATGGAAATGTCATTCCTGTTCATCATGTCAAGTTTGTACACTGCAAATTTGTATTTCCCTTGAATATTTATAAAGTGGTAACTATTCCAACTTTGGGATTTGCATAGGATCTTGAGGAACTCATACACCTCTGTAAACCCAATTGAAGCTACAAATCTGTCAGTGTTCAACCTTAACATTTGATGACAATACAACAGGACACATGAACAGAAGTGACATGGGTGGCCTTACTCCCACCGGTGGCCTAAAAAGATCTATCTGAAAGCCACACCTCTACTTAGCCACGGTTCCAGTCCAGGGTTCATCCAGGAACTCTCTGCTACATTTAAACATGAAAGGTTCCTCCAAGAACCCCTCAACAAACCAAAGGTGCCAATATGAACCTTTGACAAGCAATGGTTTCTTGAGGAACTCCAGGGGTTCCTTGAGTCACCACTAATTCTAAGAGCGTATGTCATAATTGAATAGATAATAATATCCTAATTCAATGAAGAAGAAAAAATATATTGCTAATCGTATCCTAATTCATTCATATTAGGAGAAAGTACAGACACTTTTGGGTGATTAGGTGAATCGGATCAAATATCATGTAATGAAACCCTTATACCAACATTAAATAAGACAATGTGGACACTATGCTGTTCAAAGCGTTTTAAAAATGATATTTTCTATAAAATATTTGTGTACCGCTTCTCCTAACATACCACCTGACTTCTAACACACTCAGCAATGCAGACTGCCCTTGAAAATAGGAATAAGGATATGTACCTATAGTACGCAGCAGTCTGGAAAGATACAGTAGGTGGTTCCCAAGTGTTTTTGTATTGTGATACATATACAGTAAAGCATTTAGGATGTCTCTTGACCAGTCACAAACACAGTAATATTTCTAGCCATCGCCCCAGACAGGTATACTGTCATATGTATACTTTATACTTATTTATACTGTCAGATGTAGTTCAACTGAACCTCAATGCTTTTACAAACTCTGTGTGAATGAATCTCAACAAAGATAGCCTACATTATAATAAAACAAAACAGAATAGTCTTTAAGTAAATGAGCAGTGAGGAGAGGTCAAGCTTGACTCAGCAATGCTAATGGAAGCCACTGAGACTGTGGCTGAGCTAGCTGTTCGCGAAGGCAATGGTGCAAACCAGGGGCACTCTGCTGATTATAAAAAGATGAAAGCCAAAATCTGGTGTTTAGATTCAGCCCAAACAGTAGCATTGTGACTTAAGCTGAGGAATGGGAGCTGGATGAATGGAACCACTGCCAACTTCATAGGCGCAGCTACGAATGTAAGTTATATTCCTCAAGAACAAGATCATGAATTGACGTTACCACTGAACAGCAGGAAATATCCCAGAGTGGGCCTTTAAGGAACACACTGGAATCTGCACAGTGCCAATTAGCTGGTTGTGTCCACTCAGACTGAGGAGGAGCAGTAATTGTTGAGGTCAACACATATAATTAGCAACAACTCAACACAGCACTGTGGACTGCCAGCTGAAATCAAAGGCATACCAATGCCAGTGAGTGACATACTCATGTTAAAAACAGACATAATTGATCCTGATTAATGAAAGCAGACAAACTATAATGACGTCTGGAGATAAATCAGTGATGGTCCAGACAATAAAACCAAAAGTGCATAGAGTGACAAACATGTCTGAAAGACACCGAAACAAGTAGTATTGGGGTGAAGTTATACTGATGCACATGGCCATAGAGGTAGGTAGACCATGGCAAACATCAGAGAGGAGCAATGATGACGGACTGATGCAGCCTTTTGCCTGGAGGCAACAAAGAAACATTGTACCATCACAAAATTGTACCATCTGCTTGTATGCACTAAAATACCAAATCTGGGTCAGTGAGTGAGGAAGACAAGAAGCTTTTTTAGGAGTAGCCCTTATTATCTCTTACGACAGGGATCATCAACTAGATTCAGCCGTGGGACAATTTTTTCTTGAGCAGACGGTCAGGGACCCAGAACATAATTAGAAATCATTTGTACACTGCAAATTGATCGCAAGAAACCCAAACAGATATCATATTTCACAAAAGCATAATCATTTCAAACCTATATTTGTATACGATAACATATATTTTTCCATTATGCGTGAGATTACTTTGGAACAGATTTCCAAAATTAAAATCACTTCGAGCTGATTTGCTGGTGTTTTTACAGTCTTTAATGTCTAACAATAAAAAAAAATATAAGAGAAAACTTGGGGGGCCAAATAAAATCACTTGGCAGGCTGCCAGTTTGGGAACCTTGCCTTATGGGAATTGAGTCAAACAAATAGAGAGAGAAACCAAACCATGTACTGGCTCTATTATCTGTGGCATCTGCTTTATGTAGAACAATGGAGGATTAATATCCTGAATAATAGATTTTGCACATGCACAAACAGAGACAGACTCACACATAGGCCTACTCACTCAGACACGTCATGAACACTGCCACACGTCACAAACACGCACTCAAAACAACACACTGATGCACATGCTCGCTCACGCTTGACCCTTTCACACCTTCCCACATACACATACACACCTATACACACAAACCACTCTCTCTCATCCTATGCTCACGTGACTGTGTTTGTGACGGTGTGTGCTGCTGTGAGGAAGAAAAGGCTCTGATGATGAATAAATGAATCAGCTTTTCTCTCTGCCCACTGCGATAACGGACCACAACAACCTCGAGGCATAGCGAGGAGGGCGGGAGTGGGGGAGGAGGTCTACTGCAGATAGGAGGAATAACAGACTCCTTTTTTCATTATATCTGCGGTTCAGGGGCATATTCCTGTTGTTAGTGTAGCACTCACACGCCAGAAATAGCCGCTCAAATGGGCGCCTTGGCCATTTTCTTTACTGCTGAGATATCGCAATGGCGTGTCAACCAAAATATTATACTGTATCGGCAGAAAAGTCTGTGGAAGAACGCATTTGTATTGTCGTGCATAAAGACTGCCTCATTTTCCGTGGTGAATGGATGAACAAGAGCGGTGAAGTGTTCCGGCTAAACTAATATAGCTGTGGCAGATATTGCCCGACAGACTTTTTACATTCAAAGCTCAGAGGGAAGCTGAGAAAAGCTGCCTTTGAAACACACATCATTAGCACCCACATGCTCATGCATTGACTATTCCATCATCTCTATAGGGGCATTCACTCATTACGATGTGGTGCAGAGCTATACAGTATATAGAACAGATGGCTCTGATGTGTGGTAATATACAGCTACCAGCAGAAACTTCCTCATGGCCAGAAGCAGCGGTACAGTACGCGTGATGCAATGAAATAGACTGACGCTGACTTGAATGGGAAGGTGAGTTCTAGTAGACCTGCTGTGCTGTATTTCTAATTCTATGGTGTGACGCACACTAGCAGTGTTCGCTAGTCTCGTCGTAATGAGTGTCCTCCGCTGTTCAAGTCAAAAGGACCCTTGAGCCAGTCTCCTTGCCCCTGGTGTCCAGTCACTCCAGTGTAGCGGGGCAGGATTACAGTACATTAGGAGGGCTCTGTCAGTGGTGGGGCCTGTTGAGGCTGCTGCTGTACAATGGCCAGCTCCAGCTTGGAGGCCATCTTGCCAAACTCCTTCTTCCCCAGCTGCCTCTTCAGGGTCTCCACCTCGTACTCCCTCTTCTTCAGCCTCTCCAGCAGGTTGGATGTCTTCACTGTCGCCTGTTCAGAAGAAGAGTACTTAATTATCCATTTTCTATACAGTCCATGGAAATGTGTTTTTGACAGAGGAAGACAGGGGCCCTGTTGGAATTGCTTCAAAATGTAGCCTTCGTTCCCCTCTTCCTTGAGGTAACCATTCATTTGATTGGGTAAGTGAAAGTATGTTTTCCACACCTACTGATTTCTCCAATCCAACCATATCAGATACTCTGAACTAGCCTCCCTCCTTATTAGCATTAGTCGCTATAATTGACACTTCTGGGGGCTGCAATGGTAGTGTCTGTTTGTGTGTGTGTGTGTTATGTGTGTGCGTTCGTGCAGTAACACAGTTTTGCAAGCAGAGAGAAGAATGTGCAGTTTTATAGCTAATCTCAAGCTATTCTATACATTTTGCCATGAGGCTGAGAGAAAATGTCGCAGTTTTAAAGATAATAACGGGGGCTGCTGGGGTGTGTGTTACACCTCTGTGTGCATGTGAATTATTAATAGGTGACCGTGAGATTTCTATTGATCTTCAGATTATGCTAGTGTGGTAGACGGACTCACGCAGCCAGTGGTTGAGGTAATGAGGATCATGAAAAGAGATAGCCTACTGGAGGTACAGTTAGATGGGTATGTTAACTTCAAACAACAAACTGGGATTTTTGTGTGGAGTAGCAGCAAGTCAGAACCACCAATTCTTTTTTTGGTAGGACTGGAGAGGAGAGACCATATAGGATGACTATACTATGTTAAATAATCATTCATTAAATATCACAAAGTTAATCTGAAAGCCATTTCCTTGGAACAGAACCAAGCAGACAAGCAACATATGCTAGTAAATTGTAAATCTAGGATGTTAACGGTTTGTGGACTAAAACAGGGACATCACTGCGTGTAGAGTGAGGGAAAGTATGTTGGGTGGACCAGTATCTCTCAGGAGAAGGATAGGAGGCCAGGATACAGCTGTTTTATAACACCATTGGGTTTCATCTCATGGGTTTTCACAAAGTTCCACAATGCAAATGTGTCTTTCTGTATTGTGTTCATACTGTCAAATAAAAAATGGAATTAAAAAAACAGTTGATATGAGTAACAGAGGAATAGTGTGTCTGTTTGTCTATCCAGCTGTGGCTCTGGCTCACCTTGTCGCCGGCCTCAGTACGGACACAGCTGTGAGAGGCTGTCTTCCCACTCCTCCTCTGGACTTTCTCCACACTCACTGCCTGTGGAGGGAAGAGAGAGAGGAAAGGGAGGTATGAGACAGAGGGGAGGAGAGATGAGAGGGGTTTGAGAGGGAGAAAGGAGGGAGGGAGGTTAAGAAGGAATTAGGGAATAGAGGAGAAGAGAGGGGAGGATGCAAAGGGAGGAGAGCAAACAAAGGCTGCGTTTAGACAGGCAGCGCAACTCTGTTCTTTTTCCCACTAATTGGTCTTTTGATCAATCAGATCAGATCTCTTCACATCAGATCTTGCCATGAAGATAGTGCTATTAATATGAAGCTTTTTATGGTTAATTAAGTTTATGCTGAATACTTGCTATACTATGCTGAAAACATGCTGCTGATACCAATCCTCACCCTGATTCATAATGACACATTAAGCTGAGTCCATCTTAATCCTGGATATGAGATATTAAGCTTAAACACACAGTGAGACAGACGGGCCCGGGGTGCCACAGTGTACCTTTCAATTACTGATCTGTTTACTTACAGTATATTTACATGAACAGCACTATGCTAACAAACAACCAGAGAATGGCCACTATGATGACTGGAATCAAGGTTGTTTTATTAACATGACTGTGGAAAATAAAAGTTTGGCCACTCTAAAATTCACTGTAAAAGCATATTGCCTTTTGGCACACACAGTGTCTGCTGTTGAATAAAATGGCTGTTTTAAACATGAGTTCACAATCACACAGGATTAGGCCATGTCCCATACTACTCATACACAGAGTATAAAGCCTTTTTAAAGTGTCAAGTTACGACACCCTACTGTCCACTGTAAGACATGGCACAAACTGTCATTTGACACATAATTGCTGTTGCATAGAATGTCATTTTGGACTACTATATATATCCTCTACAGGATCTGTGTCCCCCCTGCGGGATGGTTGAGCTAACGTAGGTTAATGTGATTAGCACGAGTTTGTAAGTAACAAGTACATTTCCCAGGACATAGACATATCTGATATGGGCAGAAAGCTTAAATTCTTGTTAATCTAACTGCACCCGACCAATTTACAGTAGCTATTACAGTGAAAAAATACCATGCTATTGTTTGAGGAGAGTGCACAGTTATGAACTTGAAAATGTATTAATAATCTAATTAGGCACATTTGGGCAGTCTTGATACAACATTTTGAACAGAAATGCAATGGTTCATTTAATCAGTCTAAAACCTTGCGCATACACTGCTAATGGCCAAAATCTAAATTGTGCCTAATCTGGAATATTACATTTTGCCTTCCTCTTGCATTTCAAAGATGTAAAAAACACATGTTTTTTTCTTTGTATTATCTTTTACCAGATATAATGTGTTATATTCTCCAACATTAATTTCACATTTCCACAAACTTCAAAGTGTTTCCTTTCAAATGGTATCAAGAATATGCATATTCTTGCTTCAGGTCCTGAGCTACAGGCAGTTAGATTTGGGAATGTAATTTTAGGCGAAAATTGAAAAAAAGGGTCCAATCCTTAAGAGGATGGCTGTGTTACATATTCTGTAAGCGAGTGAGCCTTCAGAAAGTATTTAGACGCCTTGACTTTTTCCACATTTTGTTACGTCACAGCCTTATTCTAAAATGGATTCAATTTTTTTTTATCTCAGCAATCTACACACAATACCCCATAATGACAAAGCAAAAACAGGTTTTAAGAATTTTTATCAAATTTATTCAACCTAAAAAACAGAAATACCTTATTTACATAAGTATTCAGACCCTTTGCCATGAGACTCGAAATTGAGCTCAGATGCCTCCTGTTTCCATTGATCATACTTGAGATGTTTCTACAACTTGGAGTCCACCTGTGGTAAATTCAATTGATTGGACATGATTTGGAAAGGCACACACCTGTCTATATAAGGTCCCACAGCTGACAGTGCATGTCAGATTAAACACCAAGCCATGAGGTCAAATTAATTGTCCATAGAGCTCAGAAACACAATTGTGTCGAGGCACAGCATTGAAGGTTCCCAAGAACACAGTGGCCTCCATCATTCTTACATGGAAGAAGTTTGGAACCACCAAGTCATTATGGGGTATTGTGTCTAGATTGATAATGGGGGGAAACGATTTAATCAATTTTAGAATAAGACTGTAATGTAAGAAAATGTGGAAAAAGTCAAGGGGTCTGAATATTTTCCGAATGCACTGTATATGCTTGTATGAACACTGTAGATGCTATTGACTCATACTGTATGTAATAATGAGCCTCAGGTTATAGGTTCAGCCCTACGGTCAATTGCCATTCTGCGTCCCAATGAGACACCATCAGCATCTCCTAAGATTGTTCCAAGTTAGCTTTCTATCTACTTGATTATACAGTAATGTCAGGTTTTGGCCAGGACTTGTTCAGGTTTTGGTCACTAGATGTCCCCATTGCACCTTTTTTGTACCTTTTGTTTTTCCTTGCTCTAATTATTGTTTGCACCTGTGTGTCGTTCCCTTGTTAGTATTTAAACCCTGTGTGTTCCTCAGTTCCTTGCTCAGTGTTTGTATGTTAGCACCCAGCCCCAGCCCAAGCCTTGTTCTGAACATATGATTCTCTTATTGGATTTTCCAGAGGTTCTCTGGTTTAGTTCTTGTGTATTTTTGAGTAGTCTTTTGAGGTTTGTTTTTCCCTGCTGTTTTTACCACTTTGTGGAGTTTCTTTGTATTTTTGAGGATATCCATTTTGTGCTTCTTGGCTTTATGTTTGGACATTGTGGATTTAGAATCTTTGCCTGAAGATTTTGTTCTTTAATTAAACCACCATCTCTAGTACTGCTGTGTCTGCCTCATCTTCTAGGTTCTGACGATTATTAGTGACTGTTTCTCGCACCGGGTCCTGACAAGTAATGGAGGAAATTTACCTTACTTAAGCACTTACTTGAATTTTGATCAACCCATACATGCTTGAACAGCACAACAAAGCCTGAGGAAGGGCCCAATAAATGCTCGCTCTGTCGGTCTGTCTGTCTGGTCGGGTCCGGTCGGTCGGTCGTGTGTGTGTGGACTTGCTTAGTGGGCAATCGACTAGTCATGTCCATTTTCAATGGACTCAGCATAGCTTGTCTGAGGGTGGGCAAATTACCTGGAACAAAAGTATGAGGTTCTTGTATCTGTTCTGTTAATAATGGCCCCAGGTAAATTACACTATTCCATGACTGGGATTCAACGGCAACGTCCGTAAGAATTTTACCACAGCTGTTATTTTCCAAATACTACCTATGCATGCATACCTGGAAGTAGTAACATTGATGAAGCAGAAACAGTCAGGTACCCAGCAAAGTTTAACTAGCTGGACTAGATAGATTTTAGGTGTTACAAAGCAAATCACCCCGTGGGTTGGACTGTTGAACTCCGTTCTACTAGGCTACTTTCTATACCTTACGGCTCTTTGGGGCCCTGGTGTTAAGGCCGATCTCCTGGTCCAGCCTATTGTACATCAAGGTGAATATGTGTTACAAAACAAATAGGCCCCTGGGTTTGTTGAGTGTTTCACTCCCCTCTACTACTTCTATACCTTACGGCTCTTTACGGCCCTGGTGTTTACGTCTATCTCATGTTCCAGACGACTCTGGGTGTGGAGCAAGGCCTCGCGAAGCAGGGAGCTCTCTTGGCTCTCCGTCTCCAGCTCGGTCCTCAGCATATCCAGCCTGGACTGGAGTTGCTGGCCCGCCGCCTGGCTCTCCCTGGGCAGGGGAGGGGAGGGAAGCAGAAGGGGAGGACAGATGTAATACAGACACTTATCAATGATCAAATCACCCTAACTACAATCCTGTTTCAAGTCACTTGAGGCAGGTGGGTTTTCTAATCATCAATCAAATGAGTCAACACATTACGTAAACACCAACCAATAAAAGTAGGCAAAATAAATAGTTGACTCTTTGTGTTGCTCCAACAGTAGCATCTCTCTTATAACTGAATTACTATTGAAGCAGCTAGCGGGTGATTGGTTGGTAAGAGTGTGGTGTTAGCAATGCCAAGTTATTTGGTACAATTTCTGCAGGGATTACATACACATTATAAAAATGTATGCACTCACTGTATTGTATATTGCTTTGTATAAAAGTGTCTGCAAAGTGGCATATTTGTAGTAATTTAAATGAAAATTCACTATTGAGGAAAGGGATCTATTTCATGGCCCTGTATTCCCTTCTTTTACTTCCCTACCTGAGAGTAGTCATTTCTCTATGCTGCTGCTGCAGTAGAGTTTCACTTCGCTGGGCCTGGCTGTGCTGTCGGGCCATGCAGCTCCGGAGCAGCTCCAGGTCTGCATGACGCAAAGAAGCCAGACTGGCCCTCTCCTCCTGGGGCAGGTGCTGCAGGGACACACACCCCTGTAGCTGGCCCTCGCTCAACTCCAGAGCATCGCACAGCGCCCGTGCCAGATCCAGGTACTGAGAGAGAGAGAGGGAGAGAGAGAGCGAAAGAGAGAGAGAAAGAGAGAGAGAGACAAAGACAGAATGAGAGGAGTAATTGATGATTATTTGAATCAAGTAGGTGCTGGGCTAGGACAAAAACCTGAACACCCTGTAGCTCTCTTGGGTTAGAATTGAAGAACACTGCAGCCCAGTCACCCGTAGATGGCAATGGGGATACATTCTGCTAAATGTCATATAGCTGTCAGAGACACCCACACTCTCCCCCTGAGAGCATCCTTCCACTCACTGTCCTCTCGCTGAGGTCCAGGGCGTCTGATAGGTCCAGTCTGGCTGTGCGCTCCAGGGTCTCCTCCCCGAATGCTCCAGGGAGTGGCCAGCCACTCTAGATTGAAATGATCATGTAACATATGACATTACACAATACGTTGATAATCATAGTCATTGGCATTAAGATGAATTTCTCAGCAGATTGAGTATTGGGACGTGTTCATTGGGTGCATTTAATGAAAAACTTTTAATACATTTTGCAATGGAAAAAGAAAATAAGTAACCATCTGTCTTATGTAACCATACCAAACGTAACATATCATATTAATTTGAGTTCCCGGATTTCCGTTTACTATGTTACGGTTAGTCTATGAGACCAGGCTGGGTCAGGTGCTTACCACTGCAGACCTCGGTGTGCTGAGTTTGCTCGCCTTACTCCCTGCTTGTTTCTTAGGTGCCCCCTGCTGGGTGAAGTGCTCTGAGGGAACAAACAGTTACCCAAATATCAGAGAAGAGGAACACTTTGGAGGACACAAAGTTTTATAGTCTCCTAAGTCCTTTAAATACATATGTAGACAATGTACAATGACATTGACCAAGGCATAGAGATAGGGAGCAGCACAAAAACAGCATATTAAAAAAATATATATTTTCCCTACTTAACAAAAATGTAATCTGAGATAATCTGATATGGGGTTTTAGGGCCCCTGGTCCCTGCCCTAATTAATCCTGCAATAGCATATGCCGTGTTCAATTATATCACATGGGAGCAAAACATGCTGTGTGCAGGCTTTCTTTCTATATTCATAGAGTTTTGACCTTGCTTACTCAGGGGCCATGTTTGCTCCAAGGCTCCGATCCTGGCCCTCATCTCTGACAGAGCCTCCCTCTGATGCTGAATCACCTCCTTGTGTCGATAACCTCTGGACTTTGACCCCTGCTTGGCATACTCCCCAGGAGCAGTGACAGTGGCCATTTCCTGGACACAAGGGAGAATAAAATGATATTTGAATCATATTCTTAACTCAAGATAGGGTCTAGAGTTTTCCTCTGAGAGGTTCAGCTCAGGATTTCACAACTCAGAGGTAGAGGTGGGGGACAACACTAAGTGGACTATGGTTGTAGCCAAAAAGTCAATTGACATGAAGGAAGAGCTGGATGCATCACCAAATGATTGAGTATGTGTATAATGCTGAAGAGTGGTAAGTACAAAGTAGGAGGATGAGTTGAGCCTCTCACACTGAAAAGAAGACCCCAAAGGTTTAGAATGCAGCTGGACACATATTCAATCTCTCCCTGTCCCAGTCTGTTGTCCCCACATGCTTCAAGATGGCCACCATTGTTCCTGTACCCAAGAATACAAAGGTAACTGAACTAAATTACCATCGCCCCATAGCACTCCTTCTGTCATCATGAAGTGCTTTGAGAGACAAGTCAAGGATCATATCACCTCCAGCTTACCTGTCACCCTAGACCCAATTCAATTTGCTTACCGCCCCAATAGGTCCACAGATGATGCAATAGCCATCACACTACACTGCCCTATCTCATCTGGACAAGATAAATACCTATGTAAGAATGCTGTTCATTGACTACAGCTCAGCATTCAACACCATAGTGCCCTTCAAGCTCATCATTAAGCTTGAGGCCCTCAACCCTGTGCAATTGTGTCCTGGACTTCCTGACGGTCCGCCCCAGGTGGTGAAGGTAGGAAACAACATCTCCACTTCGCTGATCCTCAACACTGGGGCCCCACAAGGGTGCGTGCTCAGCCCCCTCCGGTACTCCCTGTTCACCCATGACTGTGTGGCCATGCACGCCTCCAACTCAATCATCAAGTTTGCAGATAATACAACAGTAGTAGGCTTGATTACCAACAATGACGAGTTAGCCTCCAGGGAGGAGGTGAGGACTCTCGGAGTGCGGTGTCAGGAAAATAACCTCTCCCTTAACGTCAACAAAACAAAGGAGATGATCATGGACTTCAGGAAACAGCAGAGGGAGCACCCCCCTATCCACATCGATGGGACAGCAGTGGAGAAGGTAGAAAGTTTTAAGTTCCTTGGCGTACACATCATGGACAAACTGAAATGGTCCACCCACACAGAGAGTGTGATGAAGAAGGCAACAGCGCCTCTTCAACCTCAGGAGGCTGAAGAAACCCTCACAAACTTTTACAGATGCACAATTGAGAGCATCCTGTCGGGCTGTATCACCGCCTGGTACGGCAACTGCACCGCCCACAACCGCAGGGCTCTCCAGAGGACGGTGCGGTTTGCACAACGCATCACCGGGGGCGGTGATCCCTCCAGGATACCTACAGCACCCGATGTCACAGGAAGACCAAAGAGATCATCAAGGACAACAACCACCCAAGCCACTGCCTGTTCACCCCGCTAGCATCCAGAATGCGAGGTCAGTACAGGTGCATCAAAGCTGGGACAGAGAGACAGACAAACAACTTCTATCTCAAGGCCATCAGACTGTTCAACAGCCATCACTAGCACAGAGAGGATGCTGTCCACATACAGACTTGAAATCACTGGCCATTTTAATAAATAATAATAATAATAATACATTTAATAAACACTAGTCACGTTAATAATGCCACTTTAATAATGTTTACATATCTTGCATTACCCATGTATATACTGTATTCTATACTATATATTGCATCTTAGCCGATGCCGCTCTGTCATTGCTCATCCATATATTATATTTATATATTCTTATTCCATTCCTATACTTAGATTTGTGTGTATGAGGTATCTGTTGTGGAATTGCTAGATATTACTTGTTAGATATTGCTGCACTGTCGGAACTAAACTGGCAAGAAAAAGTATGTGAACCCTTAGGAAATATCTGGATGTCTGCATAAATTGGTCATAATGTAACGGGTGTCCTTCTCCTCTTCAGACGAAGAGGAGGAGAGAAACCGTTACAGAACCACCCACCTTTCAAGTATCAAGCAGCGGGGAAAAGGGCAGCGACAGCAACCGCAGAAATCCCAGGATTCATGGACATGGGAGGAGATCTTGAACGGAGAAGGACCCTGGGCACAGGCTGGGGAGTATCGCCGCCCCAAAGCTGAGCTGGAGGAAGCGAAAGCTGAGCGGCGGCGATATGAGGAGGCAGCAAGGCAGCGCGACAGGTACGAGAGGCAGCCCCATAAATTTCTTTTGGAGGGGGGGGGGGGGGGGGGCTAGAGAGGAGTGTGGCTAAGCCAGGTAGCAGGCCTGAGCGCACTCCTCGTGCTTATTATAAGCAACGCGTCACTGGTCAGGCACCGTGTTATGCGGTTAAGCGCACGGTGTCGCCAGTGCATGCCCATAGCCCGGTGCGCTATAGGGCAGCCCCCCGAAAGTGTCGTGTGAGTGTGGGCATCCAGTCTGCACTGCCAGTCTGCCCAGAACTGTCCGTCTGTCCCGAGCTGTCAGAGCTGCCCGTTTGTAATGTCACGTTCCTGACCTTGTTTTCCTTTTGTATAGTTGTGTTTAGTGGGTCAGGACGTGAGCTGGGTGGGCAGTCTGTGTTTGTTCTATGTTAAGTGTCAGGTTTAATTGACCTTGTATGGCTCTCAATCAGAGGCAGGTGTTTTACGTTTTCCTCTGATTGAGAACCATATATAGGGAGGTTGTTTCACATTGTTTGTTGTGGGTGGTTGTCTTCCGTGTCTGTATGTATGTTCGTACCACACGGGACTGTAGCGTTGGTTTGTAGTCTGTACCTGTTTCGTGCGTTCTTCGTGTATTTGTAAGTTCTCATGTTTTAGGTCAGTCTACGTCGTTTTGTTGTTTTGTAATTTTCCAAGTGTTTTTCGTGTTCGTCTTCGTCTTTAAATAAATTCATTATGTATTCACAACCCGCTGCATTTTGGTCTGATCCCTACTCCTCCTCTTCAGACGAAGAGGAGGAGAGAAACCGTTACACATAAAATTAGATCTGATCTTCATCTAAGTCACAACCACAGACAAACTAATAACACTAATTACTGTATTTTTCTTGTCTATATTGAATATATAATTTAAACATTCACAGTGTAGGTTGGAAAAAGTATGTGAACCCCTAGGCTAATGACTTCTCCAAAAGCTAATTGGAGTCAGGAGTCAGCTAACCTGGAGTACAATCATTGAGATGAGATTGGAGATGTTGGTTAGAGCTGCCTTGCCCTATACAAAACCACTTGCAAAATTTGAGTTTGCTATTCACAAGAAGCATTGCCTGATGTGAACCATGCCTCGAACAAAAGAGATCTCATAAGACCCAAGATTAAGAATTGTTGACTTGCATAAAGCTGAAAGGGTTATAAAAGTATCTCTAAAAACCTTGATATTCATCAGTCCACGGTAAGACAAATTGTCTATAAATGGAGAAAGTTCAGCACTGTTGCTACTCTCCCTAGGAGTGGCTGTCCTGTAAAGATGACTGCAGGAGCACAGCGCAGAATTCTCAATGAGGTTAAGAAGAATCCTAGAGTGTCAGCTAAAGACTTATAGAAATCTCTGGAACATGCTAACATCTCTGTTGACGAGTCTATGATACGTAAAACACTAAACAAGAATGGTGTTCATGGGAGGACACCACGGAAGAATACACTGCTGTCCAAAAAAAACATTGCTGCACGTCTGAAGTTCGCAAAAGAGCACCTGGATGTTCCACAGTGCTACTGGCAAAATATTCTGTGGACAGATGAAACTAAAGTTAAGTTGTTTGGAAGGAACACACAAAACTATGTGTGTAGAAATAAAGGCACCGCACACCAACATCAAAACCTCATCCCAACTGTAAAGTATGGTGAAGGGAGCATCATGATTTGGAGCTGCTTTGCTGCCTCAGGGCCTGGACAGCTAGCGATCATCGACAGAAAAATGAATTCCCAAGTTTACAAGACATTTTGCAGGAGAATGTAAGGCTATCTGTCCGCCAATTGAAGCTCAACAGAAGTTGGGTGATGCAACGGGACAATGACCCAAAACACATAATTAAATTAACAACAGAATAGCTTCAACAGAAGAAAATACGCCTTCTGGAGTGGCCCAGTCAGAGACCTGACCTCAACCCGATTGAGATGCTGTGGCAAGACCTCAAGAGAGCAGTGCACACCAGACACCCCAAGAATATTGCTGAACTGAAACAGTTTTGTAAAGAGGAATGGTCCAAAATTCCGTCGTGCAGGTCTGATCCGTAACTACAGAAAACGTTTGGATGAGGTTATTGCTGCCAAAGAAGGGTCAACCAGTTATTAAATCCAAGGGTTCACATACTTTTCCCACCCTGCACTGTGAATGTTTACATGGAGTGTTCAATAAAGACAGGAAAACGTATAATTGTTTGTGTGTTATTAGTTTAAGCAGACTGTTTGTCTATTGTTGTGAATGAGATGATCAGAGCAAATGTTATGACCAATTTATGCAGAAGTCCTGGAAATCCCAAAGGGTTCACATACTTTTTCTTGCCATTGTAGGAGCACAAGCATTTCGCTACACGCGCAATAACATCTGCTAACCATGTGTAACAGTATAACTTTAGACCGTCCCCTCGCCCATACCCGGGCGCAAACCAGGGACCCTCTGCACACATCAACATCAGTCACCCACGAAGCGTCGTTACCCATCGCTTCACAAAGTCCGCGGCCCTTGCAGAGCAAGGGGAACCACTACTTCTTGGTTTCAGAGCAAGTGACGTAACTGATTGAAACACTATTAGCGCGTACCCGCTAACTAGCTAGCCATTTCACATCCGTTACACTCACCCCCCTTTCAACCTCCTCCTTTTCCGCAGCAACCAGTGATCCGGGTCAACAGCATCAATGTAACAGTTTAACTTTATGGCGTCCCCTCGCCCCGACCCGGGCGCGCACCACCGCTAACTAACTAGCTAGCCATTTCACATCCGTTACACATGTGTATGTGACCAATAAAATTTGATTTGAATTGACTACGACAGTAGGGAGGTGTCCTTCTATTACCCCAAAGATATGACATACATCTACACCCTGTTACAATTGATCACTAGCTTTTAGATAAAGCGATTCATACACGGGTCGCGAACACATCTCACTAACAAATTATTAATTTAGAAAAATGTACATTTATATTTGAATCTATTATATTTCATTCTCCATTCTCTGGTGTCATGGCTATACATCCACTAATATTCCTTTATACAATTAAGGTTTCAGATTTGTGTTTTGGACTCATATCAAGCAATGGCACTTCTGTTAATGCGCAAATCATTTGACTGCTGGCATCTTGCAGGTTGAGATTCGTTTTGGCTTCATGAAAAGATCCAAGCTGTTACTAGACTATGACGTGTGATTTCTTTGTGTTGCTATGAGTGAAATCGAAGGAAATGATATTGACTTGTCAAAAATGCATAGAAATGCACCTCCATTGAGTTCAATGACTCGGTGGACGTTGACTTGAGCTCCTTTCCAGCCAAGTGTCCTTGACTGCAGATCTGTGGCAGATCGTATGAAACACACTCAGGGACACAGTGCTTGTCATTGTGGTCTGTTGTGTGAGTCAGCAAGTTCGAATGCATCACCTACTGACACAATGCAATGTTCCCGAGCCTATTGACTATAACACGGGTACTAAAGCAAGAGTCTGAATGGCTATTTTGTAGAAGTGAGTGATTGAGTGACACACACACACACACACACACACACACACACACACACACACACACACACACACACACACACACACACACACACACACACACACACACACACACACACACACACACACACACACACACACACACACACAAATACAGTTTGTATAACAAACACAAGTCTAAATCATGTCTGGGCAGTACGAAGCTGTTGAGGCCCTCTATTTTCCATTTAGAGAGACAAACAGCAGATAAATGAGTGTCCTGGGGAATACAGAGGAGTCGTATCATGTTGTAATGTACTGTTGTTATGGTTTACAACAAGGTGCTGCTTTACATGCGAGTGTGTTGTCAGGATGCGAGGCACATGCCATTAAATATAGTGATGCACAATGTCATATAATGTATCTCCTGCTTCTGCAGTGTCCTGATAGGAGGGGGAATAGGAGATGGTCTCTTCCTCTGAGTGTTGATTGTACTGAGTAAGAGGCGTGTCACCACAGCACACGATCATTATCAGCAGAACCTGTTCAAACTGGCTTTTCTCTGAGGAAACAGAGGCACCCTCCAGCGTTTACTGAACCAGACAGCTAAATATCAGACCTCTTTTTTCAGTAACGTATTCAAGTGTATGTGTGGTGAACCTATGATGCTGCAGATTTTTTCCATATCGTTGTGTGCCTCGTGCTTCATTTGATTCCTCTCTTGCCTTCAGATGATCAATGCGGCTGGAGAGTACAATCCTCTTAGTCTGGTCCCAGATATGTTTGTCCTTTATAGCATAGTCAACTCCTATGGTTGTTGTCTGGCATGATAACCACCGTATGAGTCGATGAGACAGCACATACACATCTGGGACCAGGCTACAAACACCTGGTGTCCCTGGTCTAAATCTAAATCAACCAGTTCACCAAAAGCCAGGAGACACGGCGGCCCTCGAGGACCAGAGGTGTACACCACTGGCCCTGTATTCCTAAAGCGTCTCAGAGTAGGGAGTACAAGGATCAGGTTCCCCCTTGGGTTCACTCATTATAATCTAAAAGTCAAAACTGATCCTAAATCAGCACTCGTACTCTGAGACTCTTTGTGAATATGGGCCTTTATGTAATTCCACTCGCCTTTGTGTGTGGTGGTATGCAGGTGACAACAGAGTAGTGGACAGGCTGGGTCTGCTCTGGGTTTGTCGTCTGTTCCTTCATCTCTCTCTCTGCCCTGAGACTCTTCTCCAGGTCCACCTGACAAAGCCTGGTAGGACACAACACATTAGATAAAATCAAATCAAATCATAAAATATACGATAGGACACAATGCATCAGCCCTTCACTACATGCTGGCTGGCTGCTTGCTATCTTAATGACCCTAATATAGCTACTACATTACTTTGTACTTATGCCATTTCAAGGTAAATATATATTTTTTGCTAAAATTGTATTATATCGTGGCGAGAAACCATGAGAGAGTTTAAATGTATTGATTCTTCACATTTGTACACATATGATATTACATTTGAGGATTCCACATCACAAATCCAATGTAACCGATGGGGATTGGTAATCTCACTCCTCAGCTTTAAATGTCTCCCCCCGCACCTACCTCAGACCTACCTCAATTCATCCCTCACTTTCTCAAGCTCCTCCCCTTTCTGCTCCACGAGTTGTGACATCAGCATTAGCTTCTGAGTGAGAATGCTCAGTTGGACCCTCTGATCCACAACCAGAGCTTTAAGCTGCTCCAACTGTAGTTTCTGCTGCTCACTGAGCTCCCCTGCAGAATACACACAGTTAAGCATTCACACACACACACACACACACACACACACACGCACGCACGCACGCACGCACGCACGCACGCACGCACGCACGCACGCACGCACGCACGCACCCGCACCCGCACCCACACCCACACCCACACCCACACACACAAGCGCACACAATGTTAGACGGCATTGTCATTCTATGGGGGCATAGCCATGGTAGCCAATGTAATGGCCGGCCCAGCATTTTTATACATGACCCTAAGCATGATGGGATCTTCATTGCTTAATTAACTAAGGAACCACACCTGTGTGGAAGCACTTGCTTTCAATATACTTTGTATCATTGTTTCATTTACATACTGCCATTATTTTTTAATAAATGAGAAAACCATAATACACTGAAGGGATGGATCAACATGTGAGATTGCACCTGTCATGTCTGTTATCCTGGCATTGGCTGCAGCCAGGTCACGACTCAAAGCCACGATGAGGTCACCCTGACTACATGTTTCCAGCTGAGACTGGGCCAAGTCTGCCCTGGAGAGATGAGAACAAGGAAAACAAGAGGAGGGTATTTTAGTTAACAAACTACAAATATGGAATGGTTGAACAAAAAGTACATTTGTACACGTTTCGACCCCAAACTGGGGCTTCCTCAGTAGAATGTTCGACCATGTTTAGCCTGATTAATCCACTTACTCATAATTCCACAGCTTCACTACGGACACATGCACACGCACACACACGCAAGTCCCTAACCCCTAACCCGTACCCTAACCCGTAGCTTAACCCTAACCTGAAAACCTAACCTTAATCCTAACCCTAAAACTAACCCTAGTTCCTAACCCTTAACCTAACACTAATTCTAACCTTATCCCTAAACCCCTAGAAATAGCATTTGACCGTGTGGGGACTAACAAAAAGTCCCCAGTTTTTTTTTACTATTCTTGTGGGGACTTCTGGTCCCCACAAGTATAGTTAAACACATCCACACACACACACACACGCACACAGACACACACAGACACACACAGACTGAAACAAGGCCTTCTATCACCATATTTGAAAGAGATAACTGTGGTAATATAAATTAGCTATAAAAAATAAGTCTGCATGATCATTAATCTAAGATTTAAAAGACACATGCTGCACTGTAGCTGTACTATACTGTGTTCAGAAAAGGACACCAGGGACTCTCATAGGCTTATCTTTAACTGGAATGCAGTGGCACACATGGGATGGGATAAGAAGACCTCAGATTACATTTAGGAATCAGTGCCTGGGCCTTCAGAAGTAATCCCCCGCTTGGTTTGAGACAAGAGGGTCGTTTCACAGACTGATCCCTATATGGATCATATATATCAGAGTCATTATATAAGAAAAGCATGAGTCGTGACTCACGCATATATTTCTGGCCCCATGAATTATTCATGAGGAAAGCACAGTGTGAGCATGGGGATGTTTGCTGAGTGATGACGTCACTCCTTTGTGGAAGATGGCAAGAAGTACCATGGTGTGAATACACAGAGACAGCATCTAAGGTGAATAACCTTACATTAAAACATTTGGAGGTTGCATACATTATGATTTACAATCAAAACTGTTGATGTATTGCATCAGATTTACTATAAAATGTGGTAAGGTCCCTCTAGTTAAATGTCAGTAATAGTCTGGGGAATGTTTCCACTACTTAGTCTCATCAATATTGAGGCCATCTAATAAGTTGAAAACCCCCTCTTTACCTGAGTGAAGTGATATTACCCTCCAGGGCTGCTACCTCTGAGGCTTGTTTAGTATGTGTCTCCAGGGGACTGGTACTCATCACAGGCCTACTACTCTCCAGATTCCCCTCCAACTCTGTGGAGAGTTAGAAGACATTATAAAGGCTCATACATGGTTAAAACAAGTTGTAAAGCATTATATCTGCACCCTGTAAGTATTTAAGTATCAGATTCTCTGGGTCTTTCCTGAAAAATAGACACCAGCTGGTCAGATTCAATGTTCACTTCAGCCCTTCCAGAACCACCTGTACAGGATCCCCACAAGGCTCTATCATCTTGCCGGTGCTATTCACCCTGTACACAGACGACTGTAGGAGCTCGGACCCAGAGATTACGTTCATTAAGTACTTTGATGACACAGTAATAATAGACCGGCAATCCAGAGGGGCGCCTCCAGGCTGAAATCGACAGGTTTTCACTGTAGTGTAACCAGAACTACCTGCACCTCAATGCAACCAAAACCAAAGACCTGGTCATTGACTTTAGAAGAGACCAACCTACCATCCCTGTGCTGGAGGTTAACGGACACATCATTAAACAAGGAGAAGACTACAAACACCTAGGAATCATCATCAACAACAAGCTCTTCTTCAAAAGAAACACTGAACAAATTCACTCAAAATTTCAACAACCCCTGTTCTTTCTACAGAAATTGAGGAAGTTTAATGTACACCAATCCTCCAATAATTTTATAACTGCTTTATAGAATCCATCATAGCTTTTAATGTTGTAGGGTGGTTTGGTGCTCTAGGGAACACAAGCCTGAACCCACTGAACAGGGTAATACGAATCAGTGGGAAGGTCATTGGAGCAAGGCAGGACCCCTCAGTGACATTTACAAAAAAAGAGTGAGGAAGAAGGGACAACAAATAGCTTTTGACTCCCATACAAACTGAAGAGATCAACTTCTAGTTTTGTGCCAAAAACCGGAGAGCAACCTCTGTCTGGTGAAGTCCACAAAGCATATTGCACAAACAGTTACATGACCTACAACATAGTCAAGCAAGTTCATGTCTACGACATCTTCGGACCACTAATCAACTATTGATTTAGAACCACGGAGAGTTACCGCGAGTAGCAAAGAAAACAGGAGCTGCCTTCACTATTCCAGCACCATTTCAACTTCAATATTTCAACATAATCAAATCACCTATGCTTATTCTAGTACAGTGGCAACTAAAAGATACCAAAACAATTTAGTCCAATCAACTTAAACTAAATAGGATGTGGCTGTCGATGGTTCTGATTTCTGTGTGTCTATGTTTTTTTTATTTATTATTATTATTTTTTTATCCCATTTTCTCCCCAATTTTCGTGGTATCCAATCGCTAGTAATTACTACCTTGTCTCATCGCTACAACTCCCGTACGGGCTCGGGAGAGACGAAGGTCGAAAGCCATGCGTCCTCCGAAGCACAACCCAACCAGCCGTACTGCTTCTTAACACAGCGCGCCTCCAACCCGGAAGCCAGCCGCACCAATGTGTCGGAGGAAACACCGTGTACCTGGCCCCCTTGGTTGGCGCGCACTGCGCCCGGCCCGCCACAGGAGTCGCTGGAGCGCGATGAGACAAGGATATCCCTACCGGCCAAACCCTCCCTACCCCGGACGACGCTATGCCAATTGTGCGTCGCCCCACGGACCTCCCGGTCGCGGCCGGCTGCGACAGAGCCTGGGCGCGAACCCAGAGACTCTGGTGGCGCAGTTAGCACTGCGATGCAGTGCCCTAGACCACTGCGCCACCCGGGAGGCCCCCTGTGTGTCTATGTTGACTCACCAATGTCTTCCTCCTCTCTTTAATGTTGACGAAACAGTCTATTTCTCTTTTTTGTTGTCCTTTTTTGTTGTACCTGGCTAAAAATAGCTCAAACCTCTACGGGATCGGTTCCCCCCGCGGGACGGTTGAGCTAACGTTGGCTAATGTGATTAGCATGAGGTTGTAAGTAACAAGAACATTTCCCAGGACATAGACATATCTGATATGGGCAGAAAGCTTAAATTCATGTTAATCTAACTGCATTGTCCAATTTACAGTAGCTGTTACAGTGAAATAATACCATGCTATTGTCTGAGGAGAGTGCACAGTTATGAACTTGAAAATGTATTAATAAAACAATTAGGCACATTTGGGCAGTCTTGACACAACATTTTGAACAGAAATGCAGTGGTTCATTGAATCAGTCTAAAACTGTGCACATACACTGCTGCTATCTAGTGGCCAAAATCTAAATTGTGCCTAACCTGGGATATAACATTTTGGCCTTTCTCTTGCATTTCAAAGATTTTTTTTTTTTAAAGAGAAAAAACACGTTTTTTCTTTGTATTATCTTTTACCAGATCTAATGTGTTAAATTCTCCTACATTAATTTCACATTTTCACAAACTTCAAAGTGTTTCCTTTCAAATGGTATCAAGAATATGCATATCCTTGCTTCAGGTCCTGAGCTACAGGCAGTTAGATTTGGGTATGTCATTATAGGCGAAAATTGAAAAGAAGGATCCGATCCTTCCTTTCATGGGCAACATTAGCCTTCTACTGTACATCTAGTTAGATATTGAATGTCCATCCTCTCAGGCCAGGGGCACAATGTATGAATTAATGGTTGGATCAGAATCACTGTTATAATCATTGGCCAGTACGGAGAATTAAGTCCAAATCCCTATCTCCATCCATTTAATTTAGGAAAGGTCCAATTTTTGCTAGCTAGCTAGCCAACGGAGGAAGGACAACAACACAACGAGATGCAACAATTCAAGTTGTTTCTGTCAATGACACATGCTCTCAATGTGATTTGATAGGAGTGAAGACAAATCCAAACTGGCTTCCATTGACACTTTTTTTTGGTGTGCCAGGACCCTTCACACTTGAGCTCACTCAGTTTAGCTCAACGCTGATTGGCCAAATGCTTGCTGACTTCCCCTGCATTCAATGCTACGGGCAGCAACAACGTAAGGCTTTTTTGGACCAGACAGAATCAGATAGATGGTCTACACATACAGAGACAGAGGGGCACTGTTTCGCTCGCTTGGATGCTTTCCAGTGAGATACATTACTCGAAGGGAAATTATTAAACACAGAGACAAAAGATAAATTATTATTTAAAAAAATTATTGGTAAAATATTTGGGGAAGCCTGGCTTCCCTTGGCATCCATGAATACACACCACTGTTTGTGTCTTGTATGTACCAATTCGTCACCACACATGAAGCTCCCTCCCAGGAATTAAAAGTTATTTGCATTGAATTTTGAATAAGTAAAGTGTTACTGAGTTTATTTCACACCCAGTAACACCAAGTTTAACTATGCATTGATAATACACTCTCTGGCATTTGACTACAAAGTATAATGTAATTGAGGAAAATATGTGCTTCTAGCATTGCTCTTTAGTGTTGCATTACACGTGACTGTCATCTAGTGACATAAAATGGCACTACCTTCCATTAAGCACACTACTGTGTCCAGTGCTGTTTAATTTAGACTTGTGTGAACTGACCAACAGTACCTTCAGAAAGTATTCATACCACTTGACTTATTCCACATTTTGTTATGTTACAGCCTGAATTCAAATTTGATTCAATGTATTATTTTCTCACCCATCTACACACAATAAACCATAACGACAGAGTGAACAAATGTTTTTAGAAATTGTAGCAAATTTATTGAAAATTAAATACAGAAATGTACATAAGTATTCACCTCCCTACAATACTTTGTAGAAGCATGTTTGGTAGCGATTACAGCTGTGAGTCTTTCTGGGTAAGTCTCTAAGAGTTTTGCACATCTGGATTGTAAAATATTTGCACCTTATTCTTTCTATATTCAGTGTATATTTGGTCTTGTGTTTAAGGTTATTGTCCTATTGAAAGATTAATTTGTATCCCAGTGTCTGAGGGAAAGCAGACTGAACCAGGTTTCCTATAGGATTTTGCCTGTTGCTTAGCTTTATGCAGCCACCAAAATGGTTGAAAATATGAAGAGTGGTACTCAGTGATGTGTTGTGTTGGATTTGCCCCAAACATAACACTTTGTATTCAGAACATAAAGTTAAATTCTTTGCCACATTTTTTTGCAGTTTTACTTCAGTGCTTTCGTGCAAACAGGATGCAAGTTTTGGCATTTTTTAAATTCTGTACAGGCTTCCTTCTTTTCACTCTGTGATTTAGCTAACAATTGTGGAGTAACAGTTTTCTCCTATCATAGCCATTAAACTCTGTAACTGTTTTAAAGTCACCATTGGCCTCATGGTGAAATCCCTGAGTGGTTTCCTTCCTCTATGGCAACTTAGTTAGGAAGGACGCCTGCATCTTTGTAGTGACTGGGTGTATGGATACACCATCCAAAGTGTAATTAATAACTTTGAGCATCACCATGCTCAAAGGAACAATCAATATCTGCATCATTTTTGTATAATAAAAAAAATCATATTTAACACTATTATTGCACACAGAGTGAGTCCATGTAACTTATAACGTAAGCATATTATAAGCACGCTTTTACTCCTGAACTTATTTAGGCTTGCCAAAAAAAAGTGGTTGAATACTTATTAGCTTTACATTTGTATTCATTTGTAAACATTTCTAAAAACATAATTCCACTTTGACACTATGGGGTATTGTGTAGGTCAGTGACACAAAATCTTAGCTGTAACACAAAAAAAAATTTAAATGTCAAGGGGTGTGAATACTTTCTGAAGGCACTATATATGGATTGGGCTAAATTGAAATGTTTCTTTCAGAAGAAATATGAAAAGCATATGCATCACCATGGTAGCAATTGAAAGGGTTATGAGATTAGGAGATTAGGAGGGTTAGGAGATTATGGGGAAATTATTAGACCAAAAGGTGAGGACACAACAATTCACCTAACACATGACTGAATACAAACATTACACTGGTGATTTTATGTGCATTTTACACTTCCTGCACTTTACGACACATTTGTTGATAACGAAATCTGAAAATACTCTGGATACATTCAGTAACATGATAGGAGTATTTCTGGAAAATGTGGGGTCGGTGCAACGTAAGACAAAAAAACTACTATGGGTTTGAGTGAGAGGACTAACTGGCGTCTCCAAGTGGCCACACACCTCCCCAAAGTGTGCACAGTTCCTAAGCAATTTCAATGCACTTTTATGACTCATAGAAGAGTCTGAAATATCAGTACACTGGTAGTTGTTTCATTTGGAACACAACCCTGCCATCACACAATTACTGTTGTTGTTTACACAATCCTAAAACAGACCATTATAAACCTCAGTCTGCGTCAGGTGGGCATCAAGCTTGTTCTATTGTCAACATCCCTAGCTAAATTATAAAATGCGATCTTACAGTGCTAGACTTTCACAGGCCAATTCAGAGAAACAGATCTTAATTTTGGTGCGCATAGAAAGGATTCATGCGTGCATTCGTGCGTGTTCAGTGGCACATTTTCTTTACAATACACAAACATAGGCTCATTCTGTTCAGAACAACCCAGGGTATGAGGCCATGTCATCTTGTAACTGTACATTAAAACATAGTGATCATAAACGTTGACACTGTATCTGACATGAGTTTTATGATATGTGAAGTGTGAAGTGCACATTTGGACACGGGTGTTTGGCTTGCTTGTAGGACATAAAAAAGGTATTTATTATAATCCTCAACGTCTCATCTTTCAAAATACAGTCCTCTTAATTTACAGCGTTTCCCTCACTCAGACATTTTTTGGTGCAAAAGTTGCCCAATTATTTGTTGTTAAAGCACAGAGATGCTCTGTATCCAGATGCCAATTTCCCCCCCCCCCCCCCAGGCTTCTAGGGTTCTCCTAGAAGAACAAGACCAACCAGACAGCCAGACGGCCAGACAGCCAGACAGTCCACTCCTTTGACCCCCCCACCCCCCTCACCTCTCAGCTGTCCAATCAGCGCTTTCCTCTCCTCCTCCACCTCCTGGGTTCTCTGTCTGCTCTGGACCCAGCGCTGCTCCAGGGCCACGATGGTGTGTGCGTGCTGCCGCACCTGCTCCCTGTACTCGGCCTCCCAGACCCTGTAGCGCTCCTTCTCCTCCTCCAAGATCTCCTTCATCTTATCCTGCCACTCCTCCTCCCTCCTGCCCGCCTCCTCCAGCCTGGTGCACCACTCGGCCTCCTGGGTCTGTGCCTCCTGCTGCAGTTTAGTCTGGGAAGCGAGAGAAACACGTAGAGAGTCGGTGGATTGTAACGTCTGGTTCCTGGTGGACCACTGTGTATGCTAGTTATCAGTTTCAGGTGTTCTCCTTGTAGATGCATCTTTATGTAGCTTTATTACCGGCTAGTTGTTGTGTTACTTGACTGCTTTAAGGGTGATTCCTTTGACAGTTTAATAACACACTGAATTACAAAACAAACAGACTGATGGAACCAGCATCCACAGTGTTCTCGAAGGACATGGACTAAGAGAAATTGGTCAAAACCATCCCAGCACCTAGCCCCCTCACCTGGGCTTGTCTGAGTGCCTCCAACTCCCCCTTTAGCTCCTCCAACTCCTTCTTCCTGGTCTCTTCTTCATGCTGTGCCACAGTCATCTACAATGGAATTAAGGGAACATAAAGATGTGTGTCTTTTCGTGGATGTCAACAAAGCATTGCTGTTGAATCCACTTTCCCAGTCATGCACATGCACAGTGTGTGTATATGTGTGCAAGTGCATGCATGTGTGTGTGGGAGCCAACCTGCTGTCTCTGCTGCACCAGCTCCTCTCTGTTAATGCTCAGAAGCTCCTGCAGCTCTCTGGACTTTGCTTCTCTCTCCTGGAGCTCCTCCAGGTCTATCTGCACCCCAGAAAAGACACAGTGACCCTATGACAACTAAACAACCCTATCAGCCACATCATATGTGCAATCTCGCTATACATCACATTAAAACCACTGATGAGAAAATTAGGCCTTAGATAGGAAAACCTACCACTCAAACTCACTGGAAGTTTATTGATAATGACAGTGATCTTCCATTGGGTTACAAATACATCAATGATTATCCCATTTGTATAAGGGTTCTGGGCCTATTTTCAAACAGTCTCAGAGTAGGAGTGCTGATATAAGATCAGTTGTGCCTTTTAAGAAGACATGTAAGATTATACATACAGGGATATCCTGATCCCAGAGCTCTGAGATGCTTTGTGTATACAGTGCCTGATGTCTATTCTTACTACATTTTCTTATTTGAACATCTACTCCAGTTTTGTGTATGTGGCTTACAGAGCAGACCATTCACCAACAGTTTTGAGTCAGTGCAGAGCAAAGTGATAGGGAACCAATTCTACCTACCTTCAAACGCTGAAGCTCCACTTTGTATCCCTGATGCTCATTGACCAGGGTTCTGATGCCACTCAGGACTCCTATGGGGATACAAAAGGATATTAGATCATATGGACCCCTTTGTGATTTTAACCCATATATGGACCATAGTAGTACTCCAATCCCCTAGTACCAATGTGTGTGTGTGTTAGTTAGTGCACCCGATATTAAATATCTCTTAATTTAAGATAGGGAAACGACTTTGCATTATTCCATTACTACAGTGTTTTTCATGCCTTGTCCTGCGACTTTCCAGGAACACTGGAACACTGCTTTACCACATAAATACATAATTGACTACGTAAAGAAGTACAAATACAACAGCTAAACAAAATGTAAACAGCCAGATTTAAATCACCTTCAGTGGGATGTGAAGAATCTATCCCAGCTTCCAGTAGTGCCTGGGTGGCACTCTGAAGCAGTGGGAGCTGGGTAGCCATTATGGAGAGGACTGAAGCCTTGACCCAGGCCAGAGCTGGAGACACACTCTCCTCCTGTAGTGAGGTCATGGCCTTCTCCAGTGCATTTGCCAAGCATGCCTCCTGTAATTGACTCTGAGTGAGTGGACAATAGACATACCAGCTGTATCTTGTTTGGTCAAGTGTGTGTGTGTGTGTGTGTGTGTGTGCTATTAAGGATGTTTGGGTGAAAGTATCAAAGCAGCATTTCAATTTGCTCTGGGAACATTTGAGACAGACACGTTTCTTGATTGTCTGGTTGAGAGTTGATTTGTGTCACATTGTAGGTTGTGTTGCATTTACTCTAATTTGTAAGCCACTTTGGATTTGAGCATCTTATAATTGACAGATACACACTGTATGACAGTATATCCAAGTGTAGGACTATTCAAATGTGAGGGAACGAATACCTGACAGGTCTCCAGCCTACTCTTCAGTCTCTCTGTGTCCTCTGCTGCCCCCTCCTGTTCAGTCATGAGCTCCTTCAGTTGTCCTTCCAGCTCCTCTATTTTACTCTTCAGGCTCTCTCTCTCTCCTAGCAGCTCTGCCACCTGCTCTAATACCTACAAGGAGCAAAGATCACAGGCAGTGGTTAAATTATGGATGACCACATTCCTTTCGGCTAGCATAGCCGTTTAACACCCCAAGTAAATTGCGGATCTGTTTCCCCATGTTTTTGGTCATCACAAACCATCATAGCCCAACCCAATGCTTTTCAATGAGAAAAAAATGGAATTGGAATTCCAGTTTACTTCCTTGACTGAATTGAAATGTACTCTAACCCTGCAAACCTTCACAATACGGAGCTCTCTGGGACATTGATATACTGTTATATATATGTTATTTATCAGTCTCTTTTCTATACTGTCAACGAAGAGGTCCCAGTAACCTGCTGGTCTGACAAGGCATCATGGGAAGTGGAGTCAGAGGGTTCAGTGGGTAACATCATCAGCAGCTGGTTACGAAGGTGCTCAATCTGAGACAAAAACAGTATTTCACTCCCTCACTTTGCGGCATTTCAGTTTAAGTCAATCATACTCATGAAGTCACACTTTAATTTCTATGAGGAAAGATATTTAAATTGATATGCGTAATTATCGGAAACGATGATTAGAGAGGCACTAGAATTTTTTGAACTTACCTGTGCCTGCACCAGATCCAGCTCAGCTTTGCTCTTCTTTTGTTGTGTGTGCCTCTCAGCCTCAGACTCCGCGAACACAGAAGCTTGCTCCTGGAGCACACCATCATAGGAGTCAACCTAGAGCTTTGGAACTACACTGTATTCAAATTCCACAAAAACTATCCCACTCGATCTAACGACATCATATCCTCCCAATAATATGTTATATGTGTACAATCAAGGTTACTCGAAAAGGGACAAATCCTCACGTGAGATATGTATGTATAACTCAAATTTCACACTGACGCATCAACATGATATACTGAATGTGAAATTCTGAAACGTTAATCTCACGTTAGGATTTGCCTCTGTAAAAGCATCACATTTCTATACACTCTAATTAAAAGAGTTCTAAATAGAACAATAGAGGCTTCTTCTAGAAGATAGAACCCTCAAAATCCTATTCCACCCCACGATGCCGTAATTTCCCTAAACATAAAACCATGACATGAAGTTCTAACCCCAATCTTCTTCTCCAGTCTGTTTTTTAGCAAGTCCCTCTCTGTTGTTTGGTGCTCCAGGAGCCTCTGCTTATCCCTCAAAGTAACCTCCAGCCTCTCAACGCTCTGCAGATAACATGAGAGAATCTGGATCATGTTCAGTAGGGAGGAGACGGAGTGAAACAGGGAGGTATGCATTCTTTATCTATTGACTTTGAAGAGTCAAACATGGTCAGAGAAATGGAGATCTACCTTCTTCAGTGTCATCACCTCATTTTCATGGTTGAGTAACTCCTCCTGGTGCTTCTTGCTCATTTTGGAGAACTGGCGGACAGAAAGACAAAGAGAGGAGAGAGAAAAGCTGAAATGAGCTACAAAGGGCAAGTGGTTGATTGAAAAAGTGGTTGACAGGAAACCTTGAGGCAGATGAATGTCTGTGGCTTAAATATGGCAGATAGAACAGCAACACCTGCATAACTACAGCACAGTATTTCTCAGTTCAAGTTATTGCGCCTCACAAAAGATTCTGGTTTCGACACTAAATCATCTCTGCAATCATTCTCAAAGGACATGGATATCATACAGCCATAGTAAAGTCTTAAAATAATTTTAGTCTATAAAAGTTATTACATTTAATTACTTTAAAGTCAAAGGAAAATTAAGAATATGGAGAGAAAGAACTGATTATATGACTAGATTGTGAGAAATATACTCAAAAACAATGGAGACCTTGGTGGCAGTAGCCCCCAGTTGGATGTCCTTGTGTCGGATGTCCTGCCGGAGTCTGTCCACCTCAGACACCAGTTTCAGAGCCTGCTTCTCCCTCGAACTCAGGTCTCTCTGTAAGCTTCTTACCAGACCTAAATGGACACCACTTAGTCAGACTGACACTGAAATCCATGGGCACACAGGCATGCACATGCCACAAGCACAAACATACACACACAAACCTGAGGCAGTGCTGTTTTCTCTCTTCAGTCTCTCCATCTGACCTCTTAGGTTGTAGATCTTTAGGTCTCGCTCGGTGACAGAATGCCTAAACACCTCACTGGAGCCCCTCTGCAGCTCTACCATCTTAACAAAGTATAGGTTATAATCAAACAGACAGTCACTATTACAAACTCTTTATACCTCAATGATAACATTGCGGGAAAGATATTTTAGAATGGCACTTTAAGACACTCCCAGAAACAAAAGAAAATCATGTGACATTGTCTGGTGTTGCGGCGGGTACAGAGTTTGAAAATAAACTGCAAAAGGAATGTTATTTCCATGAGACAGAGAGAGATTTTTAAAGTGAGACTTTAAAAAAACTTTAAAGTGAAATCTCTCTAATTCAGATACCAGGATACTGTCCGTCTGTCTGGGACATGGGCTCAGGGAGAGAGTGGAAGGGTCAGAGAGAGGGACATCACTCAACATGGTCACAGCGATGGGCGCGAGAGCAGGGCCATTGAGATCGAGATTGCAAGCCCGAAAGACTGAAGCTACAGATACCACCTACAAACAGACGAGTGGCCAGACCACCACCACCACCACCCCTGACATCTAGACTGAGCTGAAGGATCTGAGAGACATGGTGCACAACATGGGAGCCCTCGTGGTGGAACAGAAGACTAAATTGCAATGCCAAAAAACACAAAGTAGACAACCTAGAGAGAGAAAATGGAGGTAATGTCAGAAAACATCCCATTTTGATCAATGTGAAAGAAAAGATTTATGTAAATTGCACTTCTAAGTTTGTTACGAGATACCAATAGTAATATGTATATTGATAGTTTAGACTGTTGAATGAAGTGATATTGAGAACACAGGTAATAAAAAGAGGACATTGATACAATAATCCTATTTATTTTTGAGCTGACACAAGCCTTCAGGTCCCAGTCAGAGTTATCACAACATGAGCGATTTAACTCAATTAAAGTTTCTGTTACCACAGCTTTGGAGGCCAGACTGAGTGTCAGTGAGAAGGAGGTGGAAGAACCGAAGAGAGAGAATGTAGGTAATGAAAAAATGACACGCAGCAGCCAAAAGCACGATGTTAGTTTAGGCCTACTCAATAGGTTGATATTCAGAACAATGCACAATTTTGTTGGACTAATATTGAATTCCCTTTTATTTTTAGTTCAAATTAGCCACTTGATGAATGAGTGATGCTGATCCAATATCCAGACATGAATATACTGTTGGGTGGTGCTCTCGTTAAAATGGAGATAGCCTTCCACGGCATTGTCCTTGCTGTTACTGGATCGTTCCACGAATAGAGTACATTATGGGTAGTGTAACTTGGTCAAAATAAACTATTCATTTCACCTCCTTTAAACATTCTGTCACAAAGAGCACATGTTCAACTTCATAAAGAACATGTTCTCCCATCTCAAGGTGTATAAAAATGGCTATAGTAATGCCATTAAAGTAACAGGGTTGAGGTATTCATCCTAAATCAGCCATGAATCCCCTTGTGACAGGGGGAATGGAAGCTTGTTGTAACGGCCGTCTGAAGAAGAAGGAGTGGACCAAAGCGCAGCGTGATAAGTGTTTATGATTTATTAATAAAACTGAACACTAAATAACAAAACAACAAAGAGAACGAACGAAATCGAAACAGTTCTGTCAGGTGCAGAAACACAAAACAGAAAACAACTACCCACAAAACACAGGTGGGAAAAGGCTACCTAAGTATGGTCCTCAATCAGAGACAACGATAGACAGCTGCCTTTGATTGAGAACCACACCCGGAGAAAACCAAAGAAATACAAAACATAGAAAATGAACATAGAATACCCACCCAAATGACACCCTGACCAAACCAAAATAGAGACATAAAAAGATCTCTACGGTCAGGGCGTGACACTTGATGTGTTGAACAGAGGCAATTGAATGCAAGCTTGTCACTTCTTTACATTTATTTTTAAAACATTTCTAGCCTGACTATCTATGGTAACATGGTTGACGTGTGATGCTCGACACGTTCAGTTTTCCACCACAAAACACCAGAAAATTGCCAAAAAGAGTAGAACCAGCTCGTCTGCGTTTACACTATGAAAACATTGATGTTCAATGTTTCGTTTGGAGGAATAGTTTCACCATATTAAAATGATAGTTCGGTTCACGTAACAGGGTTGACTTTAAAATGAGGGACAGACAGAAATGAATCACAAATCATCAATAAATAATCATCTTCAGAAATGACTTTGTCAAAGCAAGAACATAACTAGGGCTTTACAAAGAAATCTTGGGTTTAAGTGGGTTAAAATCTCCCTAGAATTAGGAAAAACTCATATTTATCCAGATATGGGGAACTTTAATAAGTATTCATTCATATTAAAAATCGGATTTATTGAATTTTGTATACGGTTTATATTAAAGGGCACTACATTTAATATAACAGGCTTTTGATATTCAATATTGGTGCACAATTTCTACTTAAAATATCAAAGGGCCGCAAAATGTACTCTATTCATGTAACGACCCAGCCACCAATGGCAAAGACAGGAGGTGTGCCCTCTAACTTTGTTACACTAGACAAAAAGTAGGCAACACAGGCACTACATTGTTTCTTTTCTTTGTGTATTTACGTTTTCAACTTTCAAGTCTAAAGTGGAACCCAGTGAGAGTGGGAAATAGGACATTGATCTGGCATAACACAACTGTTTTGGGCATAGAATAGTTTGCTTGTTTTAAACGGTAAAACTTAAAAATGTATCAGTGTGTCTTTTCATTCTGATTTAGCCTTTGAGGCCAGACTGAGTGCCAGTGAGAGGGGAGTGGAAGAGCTGAAGAGAGAGAATGCAGGTAAACAGCAGGGTTGGGGTTAGTTAGGAATTTCCTAATTTAATTAAATTCATCCCAACTCAGAGACATCTCAATTCAAAGAAATTTGACTGAGACATGAAACGTGAAAGTCTCATTGCTTTGACTCACTGGGCACAGACAACATGTATTTTTAGTCTAGTTTTGATTTACATTTGGTTGAGTTGTCAATTAACGTGAATTCAATGTCAAATCAACAAAACGTTTCATGTCATTGGATTTATGTTAAAAGTTGGGTAAATCGATATGAAACTATTTTACGTTGATTACTTTTTTCAAATCCAATCAGTTTTCCACATTGATTCAACATCATTACATTGAATTGTTTGGTTGAAATTACAAAGATACAGGTGTCCTTCCTAACTCAGTTGCCAGAGAGGAAAGAAAGAGTTTAATGTATGTGATAGGAGAAAACTGAGGATGGATCCACAACATTGTAGTTACTCCACAATACTAGCCTAATTGACAAAGTGAAAAGAAGAAAGCCTGTTCACAAAAAAAATATTTAAAAAATATGCATCCTGTTTGCAACGAGGCACTAAAGTAATACTGCAAAATATTTGGCAAAGCAATTGACTTTTGTCCTGAATACAAAGTGTTATGTTTGGGGCAAATCCAATACAACATATAACTAATTTTCAAGCATAGTGGTGGCTGCATAATTTTATTGTCACGATCGTCATCAGGGTGGAAATGACTGGACCAAGGTGCAGCGTGGTGGGTGTACATTTCTTTTTATTATAAATGTCGCCAAAAAAAACGAATGTGAAGCTGACTAGGGCTATACAGGCCACTAACACAGACAACTACCCACAACTAAGGTGGAAAAACAGGCTGCCTAAGTATGATTCCCAATCAGAGACAACGATAGACAGCTGTCCCTCATTGAGAACCATACCCGGCCAAAACATAGAAAAAGAAAACATAGAAATAAAGAAACTAGAATGCCCACCCTAGTCACACCCTGGCCTAACCAAAATATAGAATAAAAGCCTCTCTATGGCCAGGGCGTGACAGTACCCCTCCCAAAGGTGCGGACTCCGGCCGCAAAACCTGACTCTTTAGGGGAGGGTCCGGGTGGGCATCTACTTCGGTGGCGGCTCCGGTGTGGGACGCAGAACCCGCTCCACCTCTGGCTCCCCCCCACTTTGGTGGCGCCTCTGGACTGGGGACCCTCGCTGCAGGCCCCGGACTGGGGACCCTCGCTGCAGCCCCCGGACTGGGGACCCTCACTGCAAGCCCCGGACTGGGGACCCTCGCTGCAGGCCCCGGACTGTGGACCCTCGCTGGCGGCCCCGGACTGGGGACCCTCACTGGCGGCTCCGGAGTGGAGGCCGTCGTTGGAGGCTCCGGACTGGAGGCCGTCGATGGAGGCACCGGACTGGAGGCCTTCGTTGGAGGCTCCGGACTGGAAACCGTCGCTGGATGCTCTGGACTGGAGACCGTCGCTGCAGGCTCCGGACCGCGGATCAATACTGGAGGCTTTGTACCATGGATCCTTATTGCAGGCTTCGTGCCATGAATCATCACTGGAGGCTTCGTGCCATGGATCATCACTGGAGGCTTCGTGCCATGGATCATCACTGGAGGCTTCGTGCCATGGATCATCACTGGAGGCTTCGTGCCATGGATCATCACTGGAGGCTTCGTGCCATGGATCATCACTGGAGGCTTCGTGCCATGGATCATCACTGGAGGCTTCGTGCCATGGATCATCACTGGAGGCTTTGTGCCATGGATCATCACTGGAGTGAGGAGACGTATGGACAGCCTGGTGCGTGGAGCTGCCACGAGGCTTACCAGGCTGGGGAGACATACAGGAGGCCTGGTTCTGGGAGCAGGCACCGGATACACTGGGCCGTGGAGGCGCACTGGAGGTCTCGAGTGTAGAGCCTGCACAACCCGTCCTGGCTGGATGGTTACCTTCGCCCCGGCAAAGGCGGGATATCCTGGGCCGTAGAGACGCACTGGCGGCCAGATGCGCTGAGCCGGCACCATCCGTCCTGGCTGGATGCCCACTCTAGCCCGGCCGATGCGGGGAGCTGGAATGTAGGGCACCGGGCTGTGAACGCGCACTGGAGACACCGTGCACTCCACCGCATAACACGGTGCCTGACCAGTACCACGCTCCTTACGATAAGCATGAGGAGTTGGCTCAGGTCTGAATCCAAATTTTGGGGGGGGAGTGGCCTCCCGGTCTTTCGTGCCAGCCGTGACCCTGTGTAATCCTGGGCCCTTTTTCTCTCTGCCTCCGCTTTCCTCGCTGCTTCCACCTGCTCCCAGGGCAGGCGATCCTTTCCCGCCAGGATCTCCTCCCACGTCCAGGATCCTTTCCCATTCAGGATGTCCTCCCATGTCCATTCCTCCTTACCACGCTGCTTGGTCCGTTTGTGGTGGGTAGTTCTGTCACGATCGTCATCAGTGTGGAAATGACCGGACCAAGGTGCAGCGTGGTGAGCGTACATTTATTTTTATTATGAATGTCGCCAAAAAAAACAACAAACAACAAAAAACGAACGTGAAGCTGACTAGAGCTGTACAGGCCACTAACACAGACAACTACCGACAACTAAGGTGGAATAACAGGCTGCCTAAGTGTGATTCCCAATCAGCGACAACAATAAACAGCTGTCCCTGATTGAGAACCATACCCGGCCAAAACATAGAAACAGAAAACATAGGAATAAAGAAACTAGAATGCACACCCTAGTCACATCCTGGCCTAACCAAAATAGAGAATAAAAGCCTCTCTATGGCTAGGGCGTGACAGTTATGAGTATGCTAATCGTTAAGGACTGGGGATTTTTTCAGGATAAAAAAAAACGGAATGGAGCTAAACACAGGCAAAATCCTAAAGGAAAACCTGGTTCAGTCTGCTTTCCACCAGACACCAGAGATTAATTCATACGTCAGCAGGACAACAACCTAAAACACAAGGCCAAATCTACATTGGAGTTGCTTACCAAGAAGACAGTGAATGTTCCTCACTGGCCGAGTTACAGTTTTTACTTAAATCTACTTGAAAATATGTCAAGACCTGAAAATGGTTGTCTAGCAATAATCAACAACCAATTTTACAGAGCTTGAAGAATATTGAAAAGAATAATGAGAAAACATTGCACAACACAGGTGTGGAATGCTCTTTGAGACTTAGCCAGAAAGCTGTAATTGCTGCCATCGGTGCTTCTACAAAGCAATGACTCAGGGGTGTGAATACTGAATGTAAATAAGATATTTCTGTATTTCATTTTTAATACATTTGCAAATATGTCTAAAAACATGCTTTCACTTTTTCATTATGGGGTATTGTGTGTAGATGGGTGAGATTTTTTTTTTTAATCCATTTTGAATTCAAGCTGTAACACAGCAAAATGTGGAATAAGCCAAGGGGTATGAATACTTTCTGAAGGCACTGTACCTGCTCCTTCATCCTTTCAATCTGCTCTCTCTTGTCATTGATGTCCCTCTCCAGATTGAGCAGCCTGTGTTTGATCTCCTGGTCGGTCTGCTGGCTCTGGGTCAGCTGGTGTCTCAGAGCTGACATCTCGTCCCTCAGCCCTGCAATCACCCTGTCCTTCCTCTGGGACTCACTCTCAAACACAGCCAGCCTGCTGATCTCGTCTCCTAGCCGCAGCAGCCTCTCCTCCTAGCCAGAGCACAGGGAAGAAAAATATTTGCTAGTGGGTAACCTGCTCTGGGTGTATGTTCTTAACTTTCTATTTTACATATTGTCTCCACCATAATTTCCTATGACCGATTTGGATGAAGACTTCTACTTTAACAAGTAAGCAGCTCTGGACATTCTGCTTACTCCAGATCAGGCCCTAATCCCCGTGACTCGAAAGAGGAAGCAGCGGCGAAAAAGAGGCAGGTATGGTAGCCTCCTAACGTGATTACGTCGACCAACAAATATACCACAATTTCCCCTGTTCCTTTGGCGAGAACCAACTGGATGAACTCCATTCGAGACTATCCTATCAACGGGACCTGAAGAACTCTAATATTCTATGTTTCTCTGAGTCTTGGCTGAACAAGGACATTGATAATATTAGGTACATCCATTTAGTACTGGGTTGGACCCCCCTTTGCCTCCAGAACAACTAGAATTCTTCACGGCATGGACGTCGGAAACATTCCATAGGGATTTTGGTCTATGCTGATGCAATGGCCTCATGCAGTTGCTGCAGATTGGGCAATGGTACACAACTGCCCCCAGTGGTGTAAAGTACTTAAGTAAAAATGCTTTAAAGTACTACTTAAGTATCTTTACTTTACTTTACTATTTATATTTTTGACTACTTTTACTTTTACTCCACTACACTCCAAAAGAAAATAATGTACTTTTTACTCTTGACACCCAAAAGTACTCGTTACATTTTGAATGCTTAGCAGGACAGGGAACTTGTCTAATTCACACACTTATCAAGAGAACATCCCTGGTCATCCCTACTGCCTGGGATCTGGCAGACTCACTAAACACAAATGCTTAGTTTGTAAATTATGTCTGACTGTTGAACTGTGCCCCTGGCTATCCATAAAAAAAATTTAAACAAGAAAATCATGCATTCTGGGTTGCTTAATATCAGGAATTTGAAATATTTTACTTTTACTTTTGATACTTAAGTATATTTAAAACAAACTACTTTTAGACTTTTACTCATGAAGTATTTTGCTGGGTGACTTTCACTTTTACTTGAGTCATTTTCTTTTAAGTTATCTTTACTTTTACTCAAGTATGACCATTGGTTACTTTTTCCACCACTGACCGCAACCATGGACTCATGCTGCTTATGCCAAATTCTGACTCTGCCATCAGCATGTTGCAACAGCAACCGGGATTCTTCAGACCAGGCAATGCTTTTCCATTCCTCAATTGTCCAGTGTTGGTGATTGCATGCCCACTGGAGCCATTTGTTTTTAGCTGATATGAGTGGAACCCAATGTGGTCGTCTGCTGCATTAGCCCATCCGTGACAAGAATCGATGAGTTGTGCGTTCCGAGAGGCCGGTAGGCACACCACTGCTGTACTGTGCCGTTATTAGTCTGTTTGTGGCCTGCTTATTGCACGATTCTTGCTATTCTCATTCGATCTCTCTCATCAATCAAATAACATTTAGCTCAGACACCCCACAAGAAATGCCATCAGGGGTCTCTTCACAGTCCCCAAGTCCAAAATGAATTCACGGCAACACAGTTTTATACAGAGCAATAATCTTATGGAACTCCCCTCCATCTCCAATTACTGAATGCATACACAGACTCACACATCATTTTTTAGATGAATTGTTTGTATTATTTTTTAGTTGCATTGTTTGTATATCGTTGTATTTTTAAATATGTGTGACGTTCCTTGTCTATCAGTGTATCAGTGTTTTGGTACTTGTCATCTTTTGTGGACCCCAGGAAGAGTAGCTGCTGCTTCTGCAAAAGCTAATGGGGATCCATAAACAAAACAAAAAATATAATAAGCTAAAGGCTAGAGTTGCCGCTTTCAAGGAGTGGAACACTAATCTGGATATTTACAAGAAATCCCTCTACAACCTCCGACGAGCCTTCAAACAGGCAAAGCGCCAATACAGGACTAAGATTGAATCCTACTACGCCGGTCAGATGTGGCAGGGCTTGCAAACTATCACAGATTACAAATGGAAATCCAGCTGTGAGCTGTCCAGTGACGCTAGCCTACCAGACGAGCTAAATGCCTTCTATGCTCAGTTCGAAAGCAAGCAACACTGAACCATGCATGAGGGCACCAGCAGTTCAGGAAGACTGTGTGATCTCGCTCTCCGTAGCCAATGTGAGTAAGACATTTAAACATGTTAGCTGGAAGTAGAAGCCTAAGTATTGTTGTTCATTAGTTTACTCCAATTAGGGCAGGGGTGGTATGGTTACGGGATAATAAAAAAGGAAAATATATTACAAATATATATATTTAAAATAAAATGTATATTTATAAAAAATATATATTGGGTTTTGGAAATGATGCAGACAATTACATTGATAGAAGCTACAATCTATCGGCAATATTAAAGCTGATCTACCCCCTAAAAAAAATGATATACATATTTATAAAACAGGTTAGCGGGTCAGATGGATTACCAAGACGTGTACTCAAGGCATGCGCTGATCAGCTGGCAAGTGTCTTCACTGACATTTTTAACCTCTCCCTGACCTTGTCTGTTATAGCTACATGTTTCAAACTGTCCACCATAGTCCCTGTTCCCAAAAACGCTAAGGCAACCTGTCTAAATGACTATCGCCTCGTAGGACACATCTGTAGCCATGAAATGTTTTGAAAGGCTGGTCATGGCTCACATCAACACCATCATCCCAGACACCCTGGGCCCACTCCAATTTGCATACCGCCCCAACAGATCCACAGATTACGCAATCTCTACTGCACTCCACACTGCCCTTTCCCACCTGGATAAGAGGAACACCTATGTGAGAATGACTAGACCATAGTGCCTTCAAAGCTTATCACTAAGCTCAGGACCCTGGGATTGAACACCTCCCTCTGCAACTAGATCCTGCACTGGTGGTAAGGTTAGGTAACAGCACACCAGCCTATAGGGATGAGGCCAGTGACCTGGCTGTGTGGTGTTAGGACAACAACCTTTCCCTCAACGTCAGCAAGACAAAGTAGCTGATCGTGGACTACAGGAAATGGAAGGCTGAGCATGCCCCCATCCACATCGACATGGCTGTAGTAGAGTGGGTCAAGCGCTTCAAGTTTCTCAGTGTCCACATCGCTAAGGAATTAAGATGGTCCACACACACCAACACAGTCGTGAAGAAGGCATGACAACGTCTCCCCCTCAGAAAGCTGCAAAGATTTATCATGGGCCATCAGATCCTCAAAAAGTTCTACAGCTGCACCATTACATCACCGCTTGGTATATCAACTGCGTTACAGAGGGTAGTGCATCCACCCCAGTACATCACTGGGGCTGAGCTCCCTGCCATCCTGGACCTCTATACCAGGCGGTGTCAGAGGAAGGCCCTAAAAATGTTCAAAGACACCAGCCACCAAAGTCATAGACAAGTGATAAAGATGCACCAAGTCTGGAACCAACAGGACCCTGAACAGCTTCTACCCCCAAGCCACAGATCTGCTAAATAGTTAACCAAATCGCTACCTGGATTATCTGCATTGACCCCCCTGCACTAACTATTTTTACTCATCACATACGCTGCTGCAACTGCTTATTATCTATCCTGTTGCCTAGTCACTTTACCCCTATCTATATGTACATATCTACTTCAATTACCTCGTACAACACATCGACTCGACCCCAGCACATCGACCTGTGTATATGGCCAAGTTGTCGATACTCATTGTGTATTTATTCCTTGTTATCTTTCTATCATATTTCCATTTTCCTCTCTGCATTTTACTGATAGTCTACACCTGTTGTTTACAAAGCATGTGACAAATAACATGTTATTTTGTTAGTATTCTGTTTGGAGAGTTATTCAACATTTTTGGTTGTACAAGGCAAACAGGGAAAGGACTGGATAAATGTCAAGCAGAGACACATTTCTATTTTCACTGGGGGAACAAAGGCTTGGGTGCACTTCCACATTGGTATTTTATATAGCGGCTACACAATCACAAGACCACCACAATACCACCAACAAGACCACTAACAAGACAGATGCCCACCTTCTCCTGTAAGAGGTGCTGCATGGTCTGAGAACTTTCAGATGCCACTGCTCCGGTTCTCTGAGGGGGCCCGCTTCCTGTGTGTCCAGTCCAACTTCCTGCAAAAACCAAGAGTCTCATGTACAAGTGATGCATTTACACACACCTTCACCTATTGAAACCAACTTGAATGTAAACTGAGGCTCGTTCAATAAGGCATACTGTTCGCAAACATTAGCTAGTACACAGTAGCTAACATGGCACCAAATGATTAGACCATGTACGTTGTGTGCACAGTGAGACACAGTATAATTCAGCCACCTGGTCTGCGTGAGGTTGTCCCTTGTTGTTCAGAGGGGATGCTCTGCCCAGTCCGTTTGGTCCCAGCACTGGCTGGTCGAGCCCGGCTAGGGGGATGAGGGGTGACAGATGATCGCCCCCATACCCACGCAACAGGGGCCGAAGTATTGCCAGGTAGGAGAGGGAGCTGGGAGGAGGGGGAGGAGGGAGACTGGGCAATGGGGGGCTCCTTTATCAGCTGCAGGGAGTTCTGACTGGCTGTCCAGATGCTCTTGGGAGGGCAGGGGAGCTGGAGAGAAATAGAGAGATACATAGAGGCACATACAACACCTCAACACCAATGAGGCCATGCAGCTTAAAAACAGATTAACACCATTGACCAAATATATAGGGAATACTGATAGGTTCCCCCCAGTTGTGTTCGTTTCATGTAAATTAATGATGTGTTACCGGTCCAAAATTACCGCCCCCATTATTGCTGATTATAACTCAATAATAATACATATATTATCACCTAATGTTGTGTTAGATCTTTTTATCAACTTAAGTTCTTGTGAACATTATTATTTGCTATTTATGGCCTGTAGGCTTCATTGACCTGTGTGGTTCCCGTGGGGGAAAGTTTCTATTGGGGAAAGGTTCCCGTGGGGGTTTGTGATGGAAGCCAAGAAGGGGAGTGAGGTGTGTGTGTGTGTGTGTGTGTGTGTGTGTGTGTGTGTGTGTGTGTGTGTGTGTGTGTGTGTGTGTGCGTGTGTGTGTGTGTGTGTGTGTGTGTGTGTGTGTTCAAACACAGATGCATGTGGGGGTCTGGGAGAGGAAGTGTGTCCATCTGATGAACGGGCATGTGCCTGAACTCAATTTTATACACTAATTGTAGTCTCATTCATTTCTAATGACCGGTCATTTTTGACCGGGAACACCGCAGGTGTACCAAAGTTAAATGAAACACGCAAAATTTTTGGAAAATCATCCAAATGTATTTTGTGTGGACAAAGTCATGGAACCTTACGACAATCAGATTAAATTAACTACATTTTTCAGAGAGAAAACTTGTAAATTGGTCCAATTCGACCAGAACACAGCAGGAGGGTTAAAGCAAGCAAAGAGTGGATAACTTCTTACTGCTGCATTGGGAGATATCTGGTAGATAAGATAGTATGGCCTATATGCCAGGTCGCAGTTGTACATTTGAACTTGTTCTCAACTGGCCTACTTGGTTAAATAAAGGTGAAATAAAAAAGTAAAAATATGCACTACAGACTACATAAATCATACCATAGATGGGCTTTCCACAGCTAGCTGGTAGGTGGAGCCTCCATAGCCAAAGTGCAGTTCATCGCCTGGGGTTAGATGCACGGCTGCATTGTGGATACGACAGTCGTTGACATATGTACCATGGGCAGAGTTCAGGTCACTCAGCACAAAGCATGACTCTGATTTGCTCCATTCGATCAGGGCGTGATGCTCCTCAACTCCTCCATTCTGTCAATAATGAGCATAAAGCAGTCAATATAATAGTAACTCCGTACAGAAGATCACATTTAAATATTGATAAAGCCAGCACACATATTCCAATACCAAGATAAGGACATATTTACTGTATTGCTCAGTTCTATATTCTTCAATACAGATTACTATTATTATTATTATTATTATTACCATCATCAACACAGACGACTTTACCACAATCAATCTAGTTTTGGCTGATAGGAGTGTGTACCGGTAGCCTATCGTTATATTAAATTATATTATCGTTACATTAAAGAAAATAATAGCATCGTTAGCATTTTATCTTTTTGTACAGACATAAATTTGCAGTTTGTGGATGCAGCATCATGACCTTACCTGTAAACATAAATCGCAATCCCTATGTGTTCCTACTGTAGTGGTTTCGGCCTGGAGTTTAAATACCCACCCCGTTGTTTTCAGGTAACCCCTCATATCCACCTGTAAAGCATTACCAAATTAATAATCTTACCACATATGCACGTAATTGCTCACCAAAAAATTGACATGAGACGTGTCAGCAACTTCAACTTGGCAGTGGCACACTATGCTTGATAAGTACGACGACTGCTTAACTTGACTTCGTTTTAAGATATCATTCGAATTAATGGTACATTAACATGTTACAATATACATTATTCTCTCATACATTAAAGAGACAAACACGTTTTTGAGGCGTTTTTACAATAAAGTGTAAAGGTTTAAATGGAGTCCACCCAAAACAGTTCTATTCAACTTCAGAAAATATATTATTTTTGGGACAATATTTTTACTTTCCTTAAAACGAGGCAGACAGTCCGAAATGTATCCAATTCATTCAACAGCAGAGAGAAAAAAACATTGTAGCCTATAGGTTTGTATATGGAAATCAGCTTGACTTCGGATTGTATATCAGCGCCATGGAAACTATACTAGACTCCGCCCTTGGTGTATTTAACCATTTGTTGCATCTGATGGGCGACTTCGGGGAATCTTAGTCCATGGGAAAAAACGATTTGCTGGAAAACACGTGGTTCATACGTCTATCATTCCTGGAGAAATGTATAGTAAAATGGTTGACAAAATCAATATTTGATAAATAAAGTAATACATATTTTATCCAAATACTGTAACATGAATCAAGAATATAAATATTTTCTCATTATGATTTATAATACATATATAAAAGTGCATACTCTGTTGTTATCATCTATGCATAGTCACTTTAATAATGCTGCCTACATGTACATATTACCTCAACTAACCTGTGTCCCCGTACATTGACTCCGTACGGATACCCCATGTATATAGTCTCGCTATTGCTATTTTACTGCTGCTCTTTAATTACTTGTTACTTTAATTTCTTATTCTTATCCGATTTTTTTTTTAAACTGCATTGTTGTTTAGGGGCTCGTAAGAAAGCATTTCACTGTAAGGTTGTATTCGGCGCATGTGACTAATACAATTTTATTTTATTATATATATTTGAGCAACAACAAAAAAACAGTTGTTGGACATAAAAGACTAAGAAGACCAGCAAATCCGCTCCAAGTGATTTTGATTTCGAAATCTGTTCCAAAGTAATCCCACGCAAAATAGAGAGATATATGTGATCTTATAAAAATGTAAGCCAGATTTGAAATGATTATGTTAAAATCAAATATTATATTTGTTTGGGCTTCTTGTGGTGAATTTGCTGTCCACAAATTATTTGTAATTATGTTCCGGCCCACTTACCATCCGCCCAATAAAAAAATCTGAATTTCATTGATGATCCCTGTAATAGTGTACCAAAGGTATACATAATTGCCCAATTATTTTCTTCAAATAATATGATATAGAGTTACCCTGTTGTGTATTTTATCATCACCTGTCTGTGCATAAGCACTTATCTCATGACTGCCTAGGTAATCCAAAACCTCTCAAAAGCAAAAAAATAAAGTGAAATAATTTGATACATTCAAATAAATTCAAAAAGAGCTGGGCAAAATATATAGCAGAGAAAAATCGCAGTCATGTACAGTGCCTTCAAAAAGTATTCCCACCTCTTGACTTTTCCACATTTTGTTGTTAAAAGCCTGAATTTAAAATGGATTGAATTTAGATTGTTTGGTCACTGGCCTACACACAATACCCCATAATGTCAACGTGGAATTATGTTTTTCAAAATGTATACAAATGAATAAACAATTTAAATCTGAGATGTCTTGAGTCAATAGGTATTCAACCCCTTTGTTATGACAAGCCTAAATAAGTTCAGGAGTAAAAATGTGCTTAACAAGTCACATAATAAGATGCATGGACTCACTCTGTGTGCAATAATAGTGTTTAACATGATTTTGAATGACTACCTCATACGTACAGATAATCGTAAGATCCTTCACTGAGCAGTGAATTTCAAACACAGATTCAACCACAAAGACAAGGGAGGTTTTCCAATTCCTCACAAAGAAGGGCACCTATTGGTAGATGGGTAAAAATGAATGCTCCTTTGAGCATGGTGAAGTTATTAATTACACTTTGGATGGTGTATCAATACACCCAGTCACTACAAAGTTGCAGGCTTCCTTCGTAAACTCAGTTCCCGGGATTTCACAATGAGGCCAATGGTGGGTTTAATGGCTGTGATAGGAGAAACCTGAGGATGGATCAACAACATTGTAGTTACTCCACAATACTAACCTAATTGACAGAGTGAAAAGAAGGAAGCCTGTACAGAATACAAATATTTCAAAACAAGCATCCTGTTTGCAATAAGGCACTAAAGTAATAATGTAAAAAATGTGGCAAAGCAATTAACTTTTTGTCCTGAATACAAAGTGTTACGTTTGGGGCAAATCCATTACAACACATTACTGGATACCACTCTCCATTACTTTCAAGCAGTGTGGTCAGTGGTGTAAAAATACTTTAATAAAAGAAATTTGAAATTATTTATACTTTTACTTTTGATACTTAAGTATATTTGAGCAATTACATTTACTTTTGATACTTATGTATGTTTAAAACCAAATAATTTTAGACTTTTACTCAAGTAGTATTTTACTGGGTGACTTTTCACTTTTACTTGAGTCATTTTCTATTAACGTATTTTTACTTGTACTCAAGTATGACAATTGGTTACTTTTTACACCGCTGAGTGTGGTGGCTGCATCATGTTATGGGGTATGCTTGTAATCGTTAAGGACTGGAGAGGTTTTCAGGATAAAAAATAAATGGAAAGGAGCTAAGCACAGGCACAATCCTAGAGGAAAACCTGGTTCAGTCTGCTTTCCACCAGATACTGGGAGATAAATTCACCCTTCAGCAGGACAACAACCTAAAACACAAGGTCAAATCTACATTGGAGTTGTTTACCAAGAAGACGGTGAATGCTCCTGACTGGCCGAGTTATAGTTTTGACTCAATACTACTTGCAAATCTATGGCAAGACCTGAAAATGGTTGTCTAGCAATGATCAACAACCAACGTGACAGCGCTTGAAGAATATTGAAAAGAATAATGTGCAAATGTTGCACAATCCAGGTGTGGAAAGCTCTTTGAGGCTTACCCAGAAAGACTCACAGCTGTAATCGCTGCAAAATGTGCTCCTGCAAAGTATTGACTTAGGGATGTGAATACTTATGTAAATGAGATATTTCTGTATTTCATTTTCAATAAACTTGCAAAAATCTCTGAAAACATGTTTTCACTTTGTCATTTTGAATTCAGGCTGTAACACAACAAAATGTGTAATAAGTCAAGGTATATAAATATTTTATGAAGGCACTGTATATGGAGCCATTAATGCAAGTGAGTAAATTCCCTGCAAATGTCCAACTGATCATAATTTTGATGAAAATGGATGGAAAACATTATGAACACTTTTCAATGTTTTTGAAAATATTTGTGTTTATAAAATCTGAAAGTACATACATGCATTTCTTTATGGTACCAGAAACTATTCTACTAACGTTCACATAAACTTAGATTAATTTGTAAAACCATTGGGTTTTGAAAAAAGGAAACCAAAGAATGAGATATTTGCAATAAATGTATTTATTTACTGACAGCTGCCCACCACGATACAATCAGATCCATCATTTAGTTGCTGGTCATCACCTGCAAAATAGAAAAATAAAAAAGAGACAAAAAATGACTTCATATGCCAATAGGGAGTATACTTGCATATACTCCAAGGTGATAATTAAACATTACAAGTTTTTTTTTCTCCCATGGATAGGATGTTGGAATATTCACACCAGCATACCACTTAAAATGCATACCCAAAATATTACTTCATTATAAATGTATATCTAGCTTGGTTTGGATACCACTTAAAACGCACAATACATTGCTTCAATCTGAGCAGTATGCAGTATAGATATTTTAGCCCTTGTGTGGCGGGAAGGGAATAAGTGTGGAAATATGGTGGGAAGGGATATAGTGTTGAAGTGTTGGGTGTGCACTCACGTTGTTGATCCAGGAAATGTAGGCACTGACGCGGGTGAAGACGGAGGGCTTCTTGGGGTAGTTGCAGCCCATGCTGGAGCCGAAGCTCACCACACCGTGAACGTCCCAGGAGCCATCAGAGTTCTGGCAGTTCAGGGGCCCACCGGAGTCTCCCTGCAAGGAAACAGAGGAACACATAGCAGTGGTAAGCTCAGGACCACAGTGTATGACTGTGTCAAATATATAGTTGACTATAACCTTGTTAAACTTTAATTTGTGGAATTTCTTAATTTCTTAGTAATGATGGACTGTCATTTCTCTTTGCTTATTTGAGCTGTTCTTGCCATAATATGGACTTGGTTTTTTACCAAATAGGGCTATATTCTGTATACTTCTACCTTGTCACAACACAACTGATTGGTTGAAACACATTAAGAACGAAAGAAATTCCACAAATTCACTTTTAAGAAGGTACACCTGTTAATTGAAATGCTTTCCAGGTGACTACCTCATGAAGCTGGTTTAAAGAATGCCAAGAGTGCGCAACGCTGTAATCAAGGCAAAGGATGGCTACTTTGAATTTGTTGAACACTTTTTTGGTTACTACATGATTCCATATGTGTCATTTCATAGTTTTGATGTCTTCACTATTATTCTACAATGTAGAAAATAGTAAAAATAAAGAAAAACCCTTGATTGAGTAGGTGTGTCCAAACTTTTGACTGATACTGTACATCAGATATTCCGAAACAATTCCTTACACAAAATAAAGTATAATTATTTTTCCTCAAGTGGCATTTCTTAGCTCTAGGTCTGTTCATCACTCCATGATAGTGAAATTACAAAACATCAACAAGCTGTAGTAGCATGACTCACGTTGCAGCTAGCAAGGTCTCCATTACCACCAGCACAGACCATGCTGCTGGTAACAAGGCTGCCCCACCAGTCGGGCTTGGTGCAGTTGGTATGGCTGACCACGGGCAGGAGGGCCTGCTGCAGTGTGTCAGCGATGGGGCCTCCGGCTGAAGAGATTAACAAATTCAACAATCCGATTAGTGCCTCTATTGATTCTCATGAAATGTCAATAGTATCTTGAAGGATATGTTGAATGCTCAACGCTCATTTACAAACACTATATATTCAAAATAACTATATTTTAACTATACTCAAAATAACTACCATACTAATTAGCAATTGGTTCATCATCGTTACATTTGTTTATATAAAGTTATTAGTAGTACGTCGGAGTTTGTGGACATTCATATCACCAGCAAATGAGGATGAAAAGATGAAATAATACACATTGATATGAGAGAAAAGTGCAAGGGAAACTGATTCATGGTCAACATGACCTACTCCAGAGGCGTCCCCAGCCAGTGACGTAGCAGGGAGCATTGTGGGGCAGGACGATGCCGGAGTCGGGCAGACAGGCAGCCATGATAGAGTCAGAGAAGGCGACAGGGCTCTGAAGCTTGATCAGGGCAATGTCGTTACTGCAGAAGACATGATGAGCGACTGTATTAGAGATTAGTACACAGTCATGAATCAACCAAATGCATTAATAAAGCCCTTTTAACATCAGCAGATGTCACAAAGTTTAGGAAATATTACTAATCTCATTCACTGAGGAAAAGGCAGCACTACTTTTCTATCTCCAATTCCCAGTTAGATCACATCATGCATCCCGTCTGTACGAAAAACTTTGGCCAACGCATAGCTATGAGAATTGATCATTCATCCATAAATTATCTAACGGAAAATAGTTCAAACATGTAAGCATGTGAATGTAAACAGACATGGAGCCTACAAGGATAGATATCATTTGAGGTAGAAAAAAGTGAAAACCCCACCGGATTCTGTAGGAATCCCAGAGCTCATGGACGATGATCTTGGCGGGAGTAAGAGCCATGGAACCCTCCTCGTTGTTGTTCTTCAGGTTGTGCTTGCCCAGGTACACCCTGTAGGTGTTGCGGCTGCTGTAAGGCCACAAGAGAACCCACACACAAAGGGTCAGGTCATAGCACTAACAAAATGTTAAAAGTCCATAGATGATACAGTAAGTGAAGCAGTGGCGGCTGGTGCCTTTTAGATAATGTAGGAAATAAAATAAAATAAAAAGTTAATGGGATGACAATCTTGGACCCATTTGTTATACCTGATGCAGTGAGCAGCGGTCATGACCCACTGGCTGGAGATCAGAGTGGCGCCACAGGTGTGGTGGAAACTGCTACCAGACTGGTACTGAAGAGACACCTGGAGAGAACAAAGAAACAAACATCAGTGTATTTAAATTCAACACAATTCAAATAAGATTTGGTAAAGTCAATTTGAAGAAAAATACTACTTTACTACAACTTTAGGACACCCAGGGCTTGTTAATAGAGAAGGGCTTGTTAATAGAGAAGGGCTTGTTAATAGAGAAGGGCTTGTTATTAGAGAAGGGGTGATAATACATGTAAACATGTAAAGTGGAACCTACCTGCCAGGGCCAGCTGTTCTCACGGACATCCTCTCCTCCAACCACCCTGGTGACGATAGGGGGGAAGGTGGGCAGCCCACATCCGTAGGCTGAAAAATAACGAGAAACACGCACACTATACAATTACACTTTTGCATCACTGACTTACTCTTCCCAGAACATCATATTGTATGTCTAAGGTTTATTTTGAAATTGCACATTTCTACCAAAATGTGAACTCGGAACTTCTGTATTTCATGTACATGATACCTATACCCAATATATTTCAACTTAAATCTGAGAGAATTTCTAAATGAAAACAAATAGGTGGTAATTTAAAATGGCATACAAAGTGGAATTATGTGTTCCCTGACAGTAAGATAATGCGAGGGACCAACATATTGTCAAATGTTCAGCAAAATCTAAAATCTGGTCAGGATAGCTTACCACCAGCAACAAACAAAGCCAAGATCACAAACTTCATGATGACAGTTTCAGTGAATGTCAGCTGAACCTGCTCCCTTATATAGCTGAAGAGTAGTAGAAAAAAACTGTCAGGGACATGTTGCACAACATGGTGTCTAAAACCAGCCAGTAAAACCTGGAAAAAAATCTACCTTGCAGATAATGTGATTTTGGATGTTTATATTCTCAACTGGGTTACCCAGGTTCTGTGAAATTCACAGTGTTGGAAAAGTTACTCTGAAAATATAGTTTACCAAGCTACCAATTACTTCATACTGGAAGAAGTTAAGCTATACACTAAATCTACCCTTAAGAAAAATAAAGCTACTTAGAGAAAAAAAAGTTCTCTACTTCCAAACTACTTCATGAAAACATATATCTAAATCTGAAATGTCATAGACTACAGATCATTCTGGGGTCAGACATTAACAGCAAGAACAGATCACTCTGGAGTCAGACGTTAACAGACAGTGTGATTTAGCCTATTAAACATAAAAAGTGAGAATTATGTAGACAAAAAGTGTTTGAAGTGAGATTTAGGCAGGTCTGATGAAAAAGAAAGGAAATTCTTGCGTACTTCACCCATATTCTATTTTCTTTTTGCAAAGAAAGTAGTGTGTAGTTCAGTCATCGACCATGAAATAAAACATAGTACTAATATAACACTATAACAATGAACAATGCAAAAAATACTAACTAATATAGACTATAGACCTTATTCATTTAGTCAGGTCACTATGCAAGGGCATACTAAAATGTATGAAACATACTTGTACTTTAAAGGTGCAATTTGAAGAAACAGATATTTACCGTATGTTCTTAAATTATTAGAAAACACATGTACATATGCAATCAATATTTTCTATAATGGTTTGTGATTTTTCAATGAATTTCAAAGTTACGGGCATTTCAGTATTCCGAACGACCTCCATTCCTGACATGTTAGTACCTCTGAGGTCCTCTTACTGTATATGATCATGGAAAATGGCACAAATTGCATTGGCTATTAACCAACATTGTTTTAATTATTAATAACATGAACATTTCATTACGGTGGGCCCCATTCAACTATTTATCAGAGTGTCTAGCATTATAAACTCATTATCATATGCCTTTGTTCGAAAAAACTAAGGCAACGGCAAAAAAAGTGATACTGGTCTAGAGATTTAATATGCCATTTAGCAGACACATTTATCCAAAGCAACAGTGAGTGCATACATATCCGTATTGGTGGCCCCAGCAGGAATCAAACCCATGACCTTGGCATTGCTTGCACCATGAGAAAAAGTGGTATTGAACTTGTTTGTTGATCTGGTTTTGTTTTGACCTAGGGTGACCATGGTGCCCCCCTGAACCATCAGACTGCTGATGGAACTGGGAGATCCACACTGTGCTGAGCTTTTTCGATTTAGGTGGTCACTGCACCTACAACCGCAAGAAGCCCTCAGTCTTAACCCAAGTAAGTGCCTACATTGACTGGATCAACACTGTCAGTGTGTAACGATGTGCGCTGAGAGTCGGGAAGCAAGTTCAGGGAGTGAGGGTTTTAATAAATAAGCGCAACATAAAACAAAACACGAACGCACAGAACACTGGAACAGAAACAATAACGCCTGGGGAAGGAACCAAAGGGAGTGACATTTATAGGGAAGGTAATCAGGGAGGTGACGGAGTCCAGGTGAGTCTGATGACGCGCAGGTGCGCGTAATGATGGTGACAGGTGTGCGCCATATCGAGCAGCCTGATGACCTAGAGGCCGGAGAGGGAGCACACGTGACAGTAGCTCCTCCCTGATGCGCGGCTCCAGCCGCAGGACGCCGACCAAAAAGATGATCCCGAGGATCAGGAGCCGACCGGTCACCTCTACTGAGGTGCGGGAAACCTGTCAATCTTGCTGAGACGCAGGAGCATGGCGACCTAAAATTCGTCTCCAGCCGCAGGACGCCAACCCAAGGGATGATCCCGGGGATCAGGAGTGGACCGGTCACCCCTGCTGATGCGCGGGAACCTGTCGCTGGCTGAGACTCGGGAACCTGACAGACCGGCTGAGGCAGGGGAGCCTGGCGAGCCGGTGGAAGCAGGGGAGACTGCCAATCCGGCCAAGGCATGAAAGCCCGACGTGCCGGCGGAGGAAGGGAAGCCTGGCGATCTGGCTGAGGCATGAAAGCCTGTAGCGGCTCCAGGACCCGAAGTCATTCTACCTGACACAAAAAAAACACTACCTGATGTTTCCCTTAGGTGAGGAGTTTTTCAGTAACGATGTGCTGAGAGTCGGGAAGCAAGTTCAGGGAGTGATTTAATAAATAAACGCAACAAACCACAAACACACAGAACACTGGAACAGAAACAATAATGCCTGGGGAAGGAACCAAAGGGAGTGACATATATAGGGAAGGTAATCAGGGAGGTGATGCAGTCTGTTACTAGAACTATGGCCGAACGCTACCTCAAGTTCACCATGATTTAGAGATGAAAATCACATCTACCACGCTGAAGGGAAGAGTCATTCATTTCCCACAGATCTTGGCCAACAACTAATGCAACACAGGTACCTATTGGGACACCAATGTTTCTATATGGACATTTGCTCATAAATACAATTCTAAGATAAGAATGCTGCCGCTCTTTCCTTTATGTCTTGAAACATGTTTAAATGAACCAGCATACCCATAGCATAGGCCTACACTCATACCATAAGCATGTCTCTGATTAATGAGAAGAACCTTTCCACCCATGTCCTTTGGGTGATGGACTGCTCTTGATACACACGGGAAACTGTTGAGTGTGGAAAATATACTACTGTGCCATACCCTGTTCAAAGGCACTTAAATCTTTTGTCTTGCCCATTCACCCTCTGAATGGCATACATGCACAACCCATGTCTCAATTGTCTCAAGGCGTAAAATACCTTCTGTAACCTGTCGCCTCCCCTTCATCGAGACTGATTGAAGTGGATGTAACAGGTGACATCAATAAGGAATCATAGCTTTCACCTGGATTCACCTGGTCAGTCTATGTCATGGAAAGAGCAGGTGTTCCCAATATTTTGTATACTCAACATATAATGTACAGCCATTTTATTATTATTAGATATGTGGACATGTTTTGGTGAATTAAGTAGTGATGGGCAAAATCTAGTCTTCAAGTATTTTTCATTAGAATGTGTTGAACCATTTCACATGACATTCTCGTTTGAACCCTTTTCTACTATTCTTTACTGTAAGACAAAGGACACTATTTTAGTCAAGTATCCAACAACCTTTCAATTCTTCCATGCCCATGAATGTAGTTTTACAGCAAAAGGCTTAGCTAAACATTGGTTCAACACACATTCTATTACTCCACAGAGAACTATTTGGCCTTTGTGTCTTTTAAAGTGATATCAATAAGGGATCATAGCTTTAACCTGGACTCACTCAGTGTATAGCTGGAGAGTGATATAGAAAAAACATTTGGACATGTTGCATAACAACCAGCCTGGAAGCAGTTAGGAAAACTTTATTTTTTTAAATCAACCTTGCAGATAACCTTCTTCTCAACTGTGTTTCCCAGGTTCTGTGAAATCCACAGGTGTCATGGAATAACTCCGGTTGCCTAAGTTGATTCCTAAGGAACAGTTGTCTACTAAAACAGATTCGTTGAAACAAATATCAACCAACATTATTAATTACTATCATGGCCTATATATTTGTGTCTTGACCATTAAAATAGTGGACAAAGAGAGGTAAAACATATGAACTAAGTCAGAAGGAGTCCCTCGGAATCTGCATCTGAAACTAAAATGTCAAGTGAAATGTTTATAAAAGGCTATTGGTCATTGAAAAGGGCTTTCAGACGTGTTGGACCGTAACGTAGCCTTTCAATCAAGTATCAACTCTTTAAAGGCGTAGTCCGGGATTTTTTTTATTTTACCTTTATTTAACTAGGCAAGTCAGTTAAGAACAAATTCTTATTTTCAAACAACATCCTCACATTAGAATACAATATGATTCAATGGCATATTACCATCACACCTGAGTCCATATATTTTTTTAGATTGTGCAGTACCGTACTTACTTTATTTTATCTAGGTAATCATGCATTGGTAATCTACAATGCATGAAACATGCTGCTTTGAGAAGCTGTGAGAAAAGCTTGCCACTACACATATGTTCAATCCAAATCTTTTTGTGTTAATATTATACTTCAAGGGGAGTGGAAAAAAGGGGGGTGGGCAATTTTATCAGTGTGGCTGGGCTAGCTGTCCTTAGCTTCACCCCCAGCTTGGTTTTCAGAGTGGGCTGACTGTTGAAACATTTCCCAGAATCTGTTGAAATGTTGTCTTACCTGTCAAACGTCATATACAGTAGCCTACAGTATAAAGGCATCCCTGGTGTGAAGACACATTTTGAAGATACAATCATGATGAAGTTTGTAGTCCTTGCTTGTCTGGTTGCTGCTGGTAAGGATTCTACTTATTTGTTTTACCAATAAGAACAGAACACTATACAGTAGCCTATTTCTCTTCCATCTTCAGTTAGAATATTGATAGAATGCTACATTGCTAAACCTATTGAAAAGGCTATTATAAAGTGGCATTGCAAATGAAATACATAAATGTGGTTAGTGTATTCATTAAAAACGTTATTCATTTCTAACATAATCAAAATGATTTAAGCTCAAAATGTGACTCAACAGTGTATTGATACTATAGTAATGTATGCTAGCTAACACCAGTAGACGGAGGTTATATATGAGAGTTTTGAGTGTGTTTGTGTTCAACAGTCTACGGGTGTGGCATGCCCACCTTCCCTCCTGTGGTGACACGAGTGGTGGGAGGGGAGGACGTCAGGCCCAACAGCTGGCCCTGGCAGGTACTTTACGTTAAGTCAATGCAGAACATACATAGTGACTGTGACAAAGCTATCCAGTCCTCTCAGATCTGCATAAAGTACACAGGGGGAAGAGGCTAGGCATTGATTTGGAATTGGGCAGATTTAAACAATCTTAACAGCAATGCATCAATACTAATCATTGCTTGTCAGTCATCAACAGTTGTTATCAAACATGTATCACAACCATGTTATATCTTCTGCAATCATTTATTCTGAATTGTTATTCTTATATCAGTGAGATTGAGATTTTACCACAATTAAACCTTAAAGTGTAGGGAGCTTCAAAATTGAGAAATACAAATTATTCTCTAATTTCTTGTGTCTTTCAGATCTCTCTCCAGTACGACAGGGATGGCGAGTGGAGACACACCTGTGGTGGAACTCTGATTTCAAGCGAGTGGGTCCTCACCGCTGCTCACTGCATCAGGTGAGAGGACAGTAGAATAATAATGTTTAAGAGAGGGGGCACTTATGGGCAGTCATGATGAGCAGGAAACATAAAATGGGCCACAGTTCTGAAATTCAACCTACAATAATAATGTAAAAGGAAGAAAAAGGTTAAAGGGGGATACCTAGTCAGTTGTACAACTGCATGCAATCAACTGAAATGTGTCTTCCGCATTTAACCCAACCCCTCTGATTCAGTAAGGTGCGGGGGGCTGCCTTAAATCGACATCCACGTCATCGGTGCCCGACGAACAGTGGGTTAACTGCCTTGCTCAGGGGCAGTAGTGCTTCAATTGAAAATATATATATTTTTGTCTTTTCAACAGATCAACAGATAACAAGAGCATGCTAGAGAATCAAAGTTTGACAGATTACTTGAATTTGGTGAATTGGATATTCAGTGTCACTCCCTCATACTGTGTTCTGTATCTGTTCTCCTCTGTTATTCTTGAGCAGTAGCAGGACCTACAGAGTGAACCTGGGAAAGCACAACCTGGCTGAGACTGAGGAGGGTTCTCTGGCTGTTGGTGTTGCCAAGATCATCGTCCACGAGAAATGGAACCCCCTCTTCATCCGGTAGAACCAATGCTAACTTTGCTTTACAGTGGTACAGCTTAATTAGACACAAGGATGGTGAACAAGAGTAGCACAGCAAAAATGGTAGTCTATGAATGAATAGATAGCAGTCCAAAAGAATGAACTCTCTTATGTAGGACGGTCGGGATTACATTTCACAATTTTGATTTGTAATACAGTGCAAAAACGTACACTACAACCTTAATAACTGATTGAACTTTTCAGTTAGCATACTTATGCTAACTGCTAATTAGAAGTCTACATGCAGTGCATTCGGAAAGTATTCAGACCCCTTGACTTGCTCCAGATTTTGTTACATTACAGCCTTATTCTAAAATTGATTTAAAAAAAATATCCCTCATCAATAGACACACAAAACCCCATAATGACAAAGCAAAAACTGAAATATCACATTTACATATGTATTCAGACCCTTTACTCCGTACTTTGTTGAAGCACCTTTGGCAGCGATTACAGCCTTGAGTCTTCTTGGGTATGGCTCAATTTCAAGTCGCATAGCAAAGGGGCTGAATACATATGTAAATAAGAATAAGGATTAGAATAAGGATGTAACGTAACAAAATGTGTAAAAAGTCAAGGGGTCTGAATACTTTCCGAATGCACTGTACGTCATGTTGACTGGTGTCTGTGTGTCTTCTGCAGTAATGACATTGCCCTTATCAAACTGGAGACTCCCGTCACCTTCACTGACTCCATCATGGCTGCCTGTCTTCCTGAGGCTGGCTTCATCCTGCCCCACAACGAGTCCTGCTATGTCACAGGCTGGGGACGCACCGTCAGTGAGTGACTGCACCTCTTGTACCATCCTCTCATCATGCTAATTAAAATGCAAACTTCAAGGAAACATAATTTTCTAAATCTGGGGGACGAGTGCTCTAATTCTCTCTATTTAAAGAGTCGGACTTTAAAGGGAATATCTTTACCTGAGGTAACATGTTGTGTCGTGTTTCCCTCTCCTTAACAGCCGGAGGTGCCCTCCCTGACATTCTGCAGCAGGCCCTCTTGCCTGTCGTTGACCACGCCACCTGCTCCCAGAATGACTGGTGGGGCTTCCAGGTGAAGGACACCATGGTGTGTGCTGGAGGAGATGGCATTGTGTCCGGATGCAACGTAAGTTCCATAGCGGACCTTTGCAACAGTACCCCATAACTATGTGATTATGCAAGGCACTAGCACATAATTGCAGAAATCACAATAATGAGTGTTTAAAAGTGACACTGGGCCATCCAACATGAAGAGAGGGCCACAAATGGCCCTAGGGCCACATTTTTCAGACCCTTAGTATAGCGGAAGATAGAGCTGTACTGAACTTTTTGAATTCCTGGTTTTGTCCTTTGACACAGGGTGACTCCGGTGGCCCCCTGAACTGCCAAAATGCTGATGGAGCCTGGGAGGTCCACGGTATCGTGAGCTTTGGCTCTGGGCTGAGCTGCAACTTCCGCAAGAAGCCTACTGTCTTCACCCAAGTCAGCTCCTACATGGACTGGATCAACACTGTAAGTGCATTCAGCTACACATTGGAACACTTTGACTAGAACTGTTATTACATAACCAAACTTTCAGTCGACAACCACATTTATGTCCACAATGATTTAGATGTAAAAGGTGCCATGGTAAAAATGTTGCTGTAAAGTTTTTGGAGAGAGTTTGACAGTTTTGTTGATATTTCAAGTCAAGCTGCATGATATAACAATTAAGAGACTTTTAATCTTTGTTTTACAGTATAACTACAGATGTTGTACAGTACACATGAATCATGATGAGGGCACATCTAATGTTTTTCCTTCTCATATTTTCCACAGGCCATGATGAGCAACTAAGGCAACAGAGCTACTTTTTGGGAATCCACTGTCACCATGTGGAGGGTCTGCTCGTAAATAAAACATTGAAAATAAGAACTGTGCTGTTGCTTGATTGAGTGAACAATGCTCAAATGTCATACATTGGGAAGTTACAAAATAATAAGTACTACCACACTTGATACTGAGCCACAACTTTTAAAGAAGTAACCTGAATCACACACTCAAACATAAACACATTTTGGATCTGCTGATGCAGATTTTTACCAATGAGCAATAATGGCTAAGAAACATCTTGATACAATAGAAGCTAAACTATTTTCTTTGAAAGGAATGACTGTTATCGCCCTGTAGCCTATTACAAGAGACCATAACAGGGGGAGGAGCCAGATCTGCCTATATGAATAACTGAGCAACAAGTTAGTATAAGACTGTGTATTCAAGAAGAAAAGTCATCAAATCCTGTTATCCGTAGTTTATGTTATAAGGAGCTATAGTTTTTATTCATAGTCATCTTTAGGTTGCCTTGTGTGCTGTTTTTTAAATACATGTAAAGAATTGTGAAAGATTCTGCTTTGAGTAGCAATGGGAAAGTTTGAAAATATGTTGTGTCCCTTGCCCCTTAAATATGTGGCCAGCTGTTGTGTCTGGTGTCCTTTCCCGCCACAACTTGTGTGCCCACCATAGGAAAGGTGGCAAGGCCATACCCGTAGACTATTCCCCGGTAGGCTGTCATTGTAAATAAGAATTAGTTCTTAACTGACTTGCCTAGTTAAATTAAGGTTGAATGTGGTTTCCCAAATTGGCTTGTTGAGTTTCCCAACTTGTTAACTCTGGGTGATGCACCGAACATACAGTACAGTATAAATACTGTACAACCTTGATGTGAATACAAGGGGGGGAAGACACAGGCATGATGAAGTTTGTCATTCTTGCAGACCTAGTTGCTAGTGCTAATGATTGTTTTACATTTCTGCTTTACATGCAATACAAAACAAGTGGAATATGGATCAACTACATTCAACAGAAGCAATAATACAGTTGAAGTCAGAAGTTTACAGACACCTTAGCCAAATACATTTTACCTCAGATTTTCACAATTCCTGACATTTAATCTAAGTAAAAATCCCTGTCTTAGGTCAGCTGGATCACCACTTTATTTAAAGGATGTGAAATGTCAGAATAATAGTGAGAGAATGATTTATTTCAGCTTCATCACATTCCCAGTGGGTCAGAAGTTTACATACACTCAATTACTATTTGGTAGCATTGCCTTTAAATTGTTTCGGGTAGCCTTCCACAAGCTTCCCACAATAAGTTGGGTGAATTTTGGCCCATTCCTCCTGACAGAGCTGGTGTAACTGAGTCAGGTTTGTAGGCCTCCTTGCACACACATGCTTTTTCAGTTCTGCCCACAAATTTTCTATGGGATTGAGGTCAGGGCTTTGTGATGGCCACTCCAATACCTTGACTTTGTTGTCCTTAAGCCATTTTGCAACAACTTTGGAAGTATGCTTGGGGTCATTGTTCATCAGATGTTGCTTCAATATATCCTCATAAATTTCCTCCCTCATGATTCCATCTATTTTATGAAGTGCACCAGTTCCTCCTGGAGCAAAGCACCCCCACAACATGATGCTGCCACCCCCGTGCTTCACGGTTTGGATGGTGTTTTTCAGCTTGTAAGCCTCCCCCTTTTTCCTCCAAACATAACGATTGTCATTATGGCCAAACAGTTCTATTTTGTTTCATCAGACCAGAGGACATTTCTCCAAAAAGTACAATCTTTGTCCCCATATGCAGTTGCAAACCGTAGTCTGGCTTTTTTATGGCGGTTTTCGAGCAGTGGCTCCTTCCTTACTGAGTGGCCTTTCAGGTTATGTCGATATAGGACTTGTTTTACTGTGGCTATACAGTGGGGAGAACAAGTATTTGATACACTGCCGATTTTGCAGGTTTTCCTACTTACAAAGCATGTACAGGTCTGTAATTGTTATCATAGGTACACTTCAACTGCGAGAGACGGAATCTAAAACAAAAATCCAGAAAATCACATTGTATGATTTTTAAGTAATTAATTTGCATTTTATTGCATGAAATAAGTATTTGATACATCAGAAAAGCAAAACATAATTTTTGGTACAGAAACCTTTGTTTGCAGTTACAGAGATCATATGTTTCCTGTAGTTCTTGACGAGGTTTGCACACACTGCAGCAGGGATTTTGGCCCACTCCTCCATACAGACCTTCTCCAGATCCTTCAGGTTTCGGGGCTGTTGCTGGGCAATACAGACTTTCAGCTCCCTCCAAAGATTCTCTATTGGGTTCACGTCTGGAGACTGCCTAGGCCACTCCAGGACCTTGAGATGCTTCTTACGGAGCCACTCCTTAGTTGCCCTGGCTGTGTGTTTCGGGTCGTTGTCATGCTGGAAGACCCAGCCACGACCCATCTTCAATGCTCTTACTGAGGGAAGGAGGTTGTTGGCCAAGATCTCATGATACATGGCCCCATCCATCCTCCCCTCAATACGGTGCAGTCGTCCTGTTCCCTTTGCAGAAAAGCATCCCCAAAGAATGATGTTTCCACCTCCATGCTTCACGGTTGGGATGGTGTTCTTGGGGTTGTACTCATCCTTCTTCTTCCTCCAAAGACGGCGAGTGGAGTTTAGACCAAAAAGCTCTATTTTTGTCTCATCAGACCACATGACCTTCTCCCATTCCTCCTCTGGATCATCCAGATGGTCATTGGCAAACTTCAGACGGGCCTGGACATGCGCTGGCTTGAGCAGGGGGACCTTGTGTGCGCTGCAGGATTTTAATCCATGACGGCGTAGTGTGTTACTAATGGTTTTCTTTGAGACTGTGGTCCCAGCTCTCTTCAGGTCATTGACCAGGTCCTGCCGTGTAGTTCTGGGCTGATCCCTCATCTTCCTCATGATCATTGATGCCCCACGAGGTGAGATCTTGCATGGAGCCCCAGACCGAGGGTGATTGACCGTCATCTTGAACTTCTTCCATTTTCTAATAATTGCGCCAACAGTTGTTGCCTTCTCACCAAGCTGCTTGCCTATTGTCCTGTAGCCCATCCCAGCCTTGTGCAGGTCTACAATTTTATCCCTGATGTCCTTACATAGCTTTCTGGTCTTGGCCATTATGGAGAGGTTGGAGTCTGTTTGATTGACTGTGTGGACAGGTGTCTTTTATACAGGTAATGAGTTCAAACAGGTGCAGTTAATACAGGTAATGAGTGGAAAAATTACAGACCTCTACATGCTTTGTAAGTAGGAAAACCTGCAAAATCGGCAGTGTATCAAATACTTGTTCTCCCCACTGTAGATACTTTTGTACCTGTTTCCTCCAGCATCTTCACAAAGTACTTTGCTGTTGTTCTGGGATTGATTTGCCCTTTTCCCACCAAAGTACGTTCATCTCTAGGAGACCGAACGCTTCTCCTTCCTGAGCGGTATGATGGCTCCATGGTCCCATGGTGTTTTTACTTGCATGCTATTGTTCGTACAGATGAACGTGGTACCTTCAGGCATTTGGAAATTGCTCCCAAGGATGAATCAGACTTGTGGAGGTCTACAATTTTATTTCTGAGGTCTTGGCTGATTTCTTTTGATTTTCCCATGATGTCAAGCAAAGAGGCATTGAGTTTGAAGGTAGGCCTTGAAATACATCCACAGGTACACCTCAAATTGGCTCAAATTATGTAAATTAGCATGTGAGAAGCTTCTAAAGCCATGACATAATTTTCTGGAATTTTCCAAGCTGTTTAAAGGCACAGTCAACTTAGTGTATGTAAACTTCTGACCCACTGGATTTGTGATACAGTGAATTATAAGTGAAACAATTTGTCTGTAAACAATTGTTGGAAAAATGAATTGTGTCATGCACAAAGTAGATGTCCTAACCGACTTGCCAAAACTATAGTTTGTTAACGAGAAATTTGTGGAGTGGTTGAAAAACGAGTTTTAATGACTCCAACCTAAGTGTATGTAAACTTCCGACAAATTTACCAAATGTTACAGTAGTTTTGAACAAATCCGACCCAATACAGATGCATGCCTTAAAGTGAACTAAAATGTCAGAATATGTCAGAAGTAATAGTGAGACCATTTCCCAATTTCATGTGTGGCATTTAGCAAATACATTTTACTGGATAATACATCATGTATCCTTAAATCCACAATAGTAGTTGTAATTCTCGAACTTTAGACAACGTTGGTTTTCTACACCCTGTCCTTGAGGTGGACTGAAACACCACACTGAATCCACTGCTGTATTATAGCCATTAATGATAGGGTTTACTTTCTTACAATGTGAAAGTACCTGTATCTTGTAATTTGGCTGCTAGTAAGTTTATTTGGCTGCCTTATCAGACCCCCCCATGTATTCAAAATACCTGTACCTTCTGTTTATAAGAAAATTATCTCCACTCTCTTTGTATTTACTGTTCCACAGCCTACGGGTACGGCCTTACCACCTTTCCTCTGGTGGTAACACAAGTTGTGGCGGGAAAGTACACCAGACACAACAGCTGGCCCTAGCAGGTGAAACCAAGGCTAGATTTGATTCAGAAAGCTGACATCCTTTCATACAAAAAACTCTTCCCCTTGCTTGGTAGGTGTTTAATCTCTATTCCTGTAGTGTTTAATCTCTTATTACTTTATGGATATAATAAGGAAGACTCCAAATACAAGGATGTGAACTTGAGTTATACATTTACTGAAGTAGCTAGTTAGCAATACAATAATAACGTGGTGCAATACTATGCATGACCAAGGGCGCTCACTACTTAAAAGGGACATCAGTAATTAACAAAACATTTTCTCCCTTTGTACAATCACAGTTCACTTTTACCAAACCATAACCCAACACATTTCACAAAACGTGTATTCTTCTTTGATTTGAACTTGAACGGATGTGGAAGGGCTTGCAAACCGTTACAGACTACAAAGGGAAGCACAGCCGAGAGCTGCCCAGTGACACGAGCCTACCAGACGAGCTAAACTCCTTATATGCTCACTTCGAGGCATATAACACTGAAACATGCATGAGAACACCAGCTGTTCTGGAAGACTGTGTGATCACGCTCTCTGCAGCCGATGTGGGTAAGACCTTTAAACAGGTCAACATTCACAAGGCCGCAGTGTCAGACGGATTACCAGGACGTGTACTGTGAGCATGCGCTGACCAACTGGCAAGTGTCTTCACTGACATTTTCAACCTCTCCTTGTCTGAGTCTGTAATACCAATATGTTTTAAACAGACCACCATAGTGCCTGTGCCCAAGAACACTAAGGTAACCTGCCTAAATGACTACCGGCCTGTAGCACTCACATCTGTAGCCATGTAGTGCTTCGAAAGGCTGGTCATGGCTCACATCAACACCATTATCCCAGAAACCCTAGACCCACTCCAATTTGCATACTTCCCCAACAGATCCACAAATGATGCAATCTCTATTGCACTCCACACTGTCCATTCCCACCTGGACAAAAGGAACACCTACGTGAGAATTCTATTAATTGACTACAGCTCAACGTTCAACACCATAATGCCCTCAAAGCTCATCGATAAGCTATGGACCCTGGGACTAAGCACCTCCATCTGCAACTGGGTCCTGGACTTCCTGACGAGCCGCCCCCAGGTGGTAAGGGTAAGTAACAACACATCCGCCATACTGATCCTCAACACAGGGGTCGCTCAGGGGTGCGTGCTCAGTCCCCTCCTGTACTCCCTGTTCACTCATGACTGCACGGCCAGGCACGACTCCAACACCATCATTAAGTTTACCGATGACACAACAGTGGTAGGCCTGATCACCGACAACGACGAGACAGCCTATAGGGAGCAGGTCAGAGACCTGGCCGTGTGGTGCCAGGACAACAACCTCTCCCTCAACGTGATCAAGACAAAGGAGACGATTGTGGACTACAGGAAAAGGAGGACCAAGCACGCCCCCATTCTCATCGACGGGGCTGCAGTGGAGCTTGTTGAGATCTTCAAGTTCCTTGGTGTCCACATCAAGATCTCCCAACAAACTAACATGGTCCAAGCACACCAAGACAGTTGTGAAGAGGGCACAATAAAACCTATTCCCCCTCAGGAGACCGAAAAGATTTGGCATTGGTCCTCAGATCCTCAAAAGGTTCTACAGCTGCACCATCAAGATCATCCTAACCACAAGGCACTACAGATGGTAGTGCGAACGGCCCAGTACATCACTGGGGTCCCTGTACCACCCCACTGCCCTCTCCAGCTGTGCCACTTCCAGGAGTTCTCTGTGCCTGTTCTCTCTCAGTTGTTGTCCTGTTTCCTTTGGAATGCAGTTGGTTAATGTGACGCCGCCACATCATGTTTGGGCTCACTTGAACCTGGTAAGTTCTTTATTCCATTTGTGTGTGTACGGTCCTGCTTGTTCATTTCCCTCCTCTTCAGGAGCGGCAGATAGCCTCGAGGTTAGAGCGTTGGGACAGTAACCAAAAGGTCGCTGGTTTGAATACCGGAGCCGAAAGGTAAAAAAATCTGTTGCTGTGCCCTTGAATTACTCCAGGGTTGCTGTACAATGGTGACCGTGGCTGTGACCCAACTCTCTGTGGGTGTCTCAGGAGGAGTTGGGATATGCAATAAACACATTTCCATTACACACTTGTGTGTAAAAGGACAAATATAAGCACCCCCATATTATTCTCTAGTCTCGCACCATCAGTCCCTATCCTGTTTGGAGATTGGGCTCCCAGCCGCCAGAGAGCATCTTTGTTCAGCACTTCATTGCACCTGTTTGGCTTCACGATGTCCAGCCCTGTGTGGAGAGCCCTGCCGTCCGAACATCAGTTCTGCTGGGCTTTCATTTGTTGTGGCATGTGGGGTATTTCAGTACAAGGCCAGGAACTTGGTCCGTTTTGTTTACAAAGTCCCTTTGTCTCGTTTTGCTGTGCGTAGTCCTTGCTTTAGGGTTTGCACAAACCATTCTGCCAGCCCATTGGTGGAAGGGTGAAACAGAGCTGAGGTTGAATGTTTGATTACGTTTACTGACATGAATCGTGTAAACTCGTCACTTACAAAAGCTTGCTCGTTGTAGCTTACAGCTGCAGAGGCTATCCGAAGTGTGCAAACTTTGTTCTGAGGCACTCTATAGTCTGAGCTGAGGTGGAGGAGTCAATGCAAAACACCTCTGGCCACTTGGAATGGGCATTAACTATGAACATGTACTTTCAAAGGGGCCGGCGGAGTCCACATGAATACTCTGCCATGGCTCTGTGGGCCATTTCCATGGGTGGACTGGGGCAGGAGCAGGCATGTGAAGGGTTCCCAAAATCCGCTACAGTTCTTTGCCAATATTTTCTGTTGATCCAGACCGGGCCACCAGAAGTGGCTCCGCACGAGCAGCTTCTATTTTACAATTCTAGCATGCCCTTCATGTAGTTGCTGCAAAACCTAATGTTGGCATTTCTGGGGTATCAAGACTCTCATTCCCCACATCAAACATCCTTGGTGTGTTGTAATTTAGTTTCTCCGCTGGAAATACGGTGCAGCTCCTTGCTGCCCTTAGCTGACCATCCTGACATGGTGTAGGTGTATGCTTTTGGCAATGTCACATCTTTCCTTGTCTCACATTTGATAACTGTTCTTGACAGGTAGTGCCTTGAGCTGAAAAGGTATGGAAAATGTCCACTGCATCTATTCCCCTTTGTTTTTATCTTGTACAGGGCAGTCTGGACAATCCATCTGCATTTGTGTGGAGGGACGTCGGCTTAAACTCTATGTCATACATACATGGCAAGGATCAAGGCGTAAAAAGCTGTAATCCGGCTGCTGTTATGGCCGGAAACACATTTCTTTGAACTGAAAATGGAAAGCAACAGCTGGTGATTCATAACCAGCAAGAAACGCTCAACATACAGTTATGTGAAGAATTTCTTGATGCACCACACAAGCAGCAGTGCTTCTTTGTCGATTCGTGAGTAGTTCTTCTCGGCATCATTCAAAGTTTGTGACGCAAAGGCCACTGGCCTCTCTGACACATCTTTCAGTGTGTGCGAAAGAACACTTCACTGGCAGTACGGGATCGTAATGCACCAGGACCTGTTCTGATGTGAGGAGCTGCTTTGCCTCAAGAAACACATTTTCACACTATGCTGTCCACTGCCATTTCCTTTTATTTCCCGGGAGCTAGTTGAGAGGTTGTACTGCTGAAATGTTTGGGAGGAATCTTTTGTAGTATCAGTCCAGTGAAAGATCTCACTTGTCACATTTTTTACGGTCGTGGTGCCTGAACAACTGCATCGATTTCGTGTCCATAGAAGATCTTGTCTTTGAAGAACTCACACTTCTGTAAGTTTGCATGTAGTCCGTACTCTTTCAGTCTTCTCATGACCTCCTCCAGGTTAGCCAGGTGCTCTTTGTCTGTGTGCCCTGTTATGATCATGTCATCCAGGATACACTGGGTTCCTGGGACTCCTTGCCAGATCTGGTCAATGGTTTGTTGCCAAATGGCTGGGGGTTATACCTGTATAAACCTTTGTGTGTGTTTAATGCCAGGTACGGTTTGGAGCTCGCTTTTTAAATGATAAAAAAATGTAGCGTTTATTTAACTAGGCAAGTCAGTTAAGAACAAATTCTTATTTACAATCACGGCCTACACCGGCGAAACCAGGATGACGCTGGGCCAATTGTGCGCCACCCTATGGGACTCCCAATCACGGCCGGTTGTGATACAGCCTGAATTCTAACCAGGGTGTCTGTAGTGACACCTCTAGCACTGAGATGCAGTGCCTTAGACCGCTACGCTACTCGGGAGCTTAAACCAGTAGCTGCAGGTAAGCCTGTTTCAGTCAATTTTACTGACGTGTTTCCCACCAGCTAGTGCAGCAAAGATGTCATCCAGACAGGGCAGGGGGTATTCGTCCACATCCAACATTGAATTCACAGGGACCTTGAAGTCCCCACACTTTCAAACAGACCGTATTTCTTTACAATGGGAGCAATGGGTGTGGCACATTCACTTCTGTCCACTTTCGTCAGGATCCCTGTATCCTGCAAGCAATAGATTTCTGCTTCCACCTTTGGTCTCAAGGACTATGGAACGGATGTGGCTTTGCAGAATTTTGGGGTTGCATCATCTCTCAGAACGAGTTTGGCTGTTAAAACTTCTTAGGGCTGCAATCCCGTTGACGGGATGGATATGACAACAGCCAGTGAAAGTGCAGAGCGCCAAATTCAAACAACAGAAATCTCCTAATTAAAATTCCTCAAACATACATGTATTTTATACCATTTTAAAAGGTAATCTTGTTGTTAATCCCACCAAAGTGTCCAATTTCAAATAGGCTTTACAGCGAAAGCACCACAAACGATTATGTTAGGTCAGAGCCAAGCCACAGAAATACACAGCCATTTTTTCCAGCCAAAGAGAGGAGTCACAAAAAGCACAAATAGAGATCAAATGAATCACTAACCTTTGATGATCTTCATCAGATGACACTCATAGAACTTCATGTTACACAATACATGTATGTTTTGTTCGATAAAGTGCATATTTATATAAAAAAAACTCTGTATACATTGGCGCGTTATGTTCACTAGTTCCAAAAACATCCAGTGATATTGCAGAGCCACATCATTTTACAGAAATACTCATTATAAATGTCGATGAAAATACAATTGTTAAACATGGAAATATAGATACACTTCTCCTTAATGCAACCGCTGTGTCAGATTTCAAAAAAGCTTTACGGAAAAAGCAAACCATGCAATAATCTGAGTACAGCTTTCAGACAACAAAGCAGCCAAAAAGATATCCGCCATATTGGGTAGTCAACATTAGTCATAAATAGCATTATAAATATTCACTTACCTTTGATGATCTTCATCAGAATGAACTCCCAGGAATCCCAGTTCCACATTGGATGTTTGATTTGTTCGATAATGTCCATCATTTTTGTCCAAAGAGCTACTTTTGTTAGCACGTTTGGTAAACAAATCCAAAGTCATGAAGCGTGTTCCCTAGTTGCAGACGAAATGTCAAAAAGTTCCGTTACTGTCCGTAGAAACATGTCAAACGATGTATGGAATCAATCTTTAGGATGTTTTTAACATAAAGCTTAAATAATATTCCAACCGGAGATTTCCGTTGTCTTCAGAAAAGCAAAGGAGCGCGAGCTACCTCTCATGTGAAATGCGCATGACCAGCGTGTGACTGCTGGCAGACCACTGACTCATTCCTCTCTCATTCGGTCCCCACTTCACAGTAGAATCCTCAAACAAGTTTCTAAAGACGGTTGACATCTAGTGGAAGCCTTAGGAAGTGCAACATAACCCATATCCCACTGTGTATTCTATAGGGGCTGGGTTGAAAATCGACCAACCTCAGATTTCCTACTTCCTGTTTGGATTTCTTCTCAGGTTTTTGCCTGCCATATGAGTTCTATTATACTCACAGACATCATTCAGTTTTAGAAACGTCAGATTGTTTTCTATCCAATACTAATAATAATATGCATATATAAGCAACTGGGACTGAGGAGCAGGCACTTTACTCTGGGCACGTTTCATCCAAGCTACTCAATACTGGCCCTGCAGCCATAAGAAGTTAAGCCTTTTAGTATTCCCATCTGATCACCAAAAGCGGTGCTGTAATTCTTCAGCAAATGTTCCAGTGTTTGGTCTGTGCCTTTCTCTTCAAGCTGGGACGTCTGAAGCATTTTCAAGTCACACCAGTTCAGCTTTATTTTGAACAGCCATTCACTGCCAAATAATGTGGGACCAGTTTCAGGCACCACATACAGCTGCAACGGCTGTGCTCGCTCCCCATAACTCACTCTGACCTGCAACGCCCCCATTGATCTCAATCTTTCTCCTGAGAATGTCTTATGCAACACATTTGTTTTCTTCAGCTTGATAGCCTTGATGTGCTCATTGTAGACAGTCATGGAAATTATAGACACTGCATTTTGAATGGTATGCCTTCAATTTCTGGTGTCACCCATATTATGTTACTGCTGGGAGAAGTCACTGTGTTTAACTCCATTGTACCATGAATTGTTCATCTGAATCCCTGCCACTCTGCTCTGCTAGTGCACAGACCATTTCTCAGTTTCCCTGTTGTGACTATATTTTGCTCTACATGCTCTTTTAATGTGCCACTTCTATTGCATTTTGGACAGATTTCATTTCTGAAAAGGAAGTCCTCTGCCTTGTGGCCATCTCTGGCACCCCTGTTGCATTTTTCAGCCACAGGGGACGCTGTTGGCTGCGTGAAAACTTGTGCAGGAACGTTTTGAAAGGAGGTCAGTATTTATTTTGCAACTCAATTGCATCTTTGGTAAGGATTTCCAAAGCTACAGTGAGATCTGTCTCTGTGAGCAAACGTTTTTCTGAATGTGTTCATGTTTCAGTCCACAAACAAATCTATCCCTTAATGTCTCCAAACTGGCAATGCTCATACAGTTTCTTCAACTCTGCTGCATATGTATTAACACCCTTGGGGGGGAAAAATATTCTCCTTGCTTGGTCGGTGTTTAATCTCTATTCCTGTAGTGTTTTATCTCTTATTACTTTATGGATATAATAAGGAAGACTCAGAATACAAGGATGTGAACTTGAGCTTTATATTTATTGAAGTAGCTAGTTAGCAATCCAAGAATAACGTGGTGCATCACTGCGTATGACCACAGGCGCTCAGTCCTTAAAGGGGATGCAGCCCTGCAGTGAGATAGCTCACGCACTCATAATATCGGGGTTACGCAAGTAACCTTATGTTATCAAGAAATGTAAGGGAGCATTTTTTTCTAAATGGAATCAAGCCCCTGCACTTTACACTTGAACTTAACCTTGGTACCCAGAACTAACTGTCACAAGAGACTAACTTCAACCTGACAGCAGAGATGCTAACTATCCGTCTCGTCCTCTGGATTCCAGATCTCTCTCCAGTACAATGACATTGGTGCGTGGAAACAGGTGTTTAGTGGCACTCTGATCAACACTGACTGGGTTGTCACGGCTGCCCACTGCATTATGTACTAAACACATCAACACAAGCCACACAACACTTTGGTGGCCTTACCTTAAATAAACACAACATTGTTTGCACGTGTAATAGCCCTCAATAACATTTGGTCTCAGTAGATGTTTGGCTATTCAGTAGCTTAGCTGTGGTTGGTTACACATGCAGCAGAAGCAGGACCTACAGAGTAGAGTTGGGCAAGCACAACCTGAAAGAGACTGAGGAGGCCTCTGTGCCGATGGGCACCTCCAAGATCATCATCCACCAGAGCTGGACCCCCATCCTCAGCCGGTAAAGTAACCGCTTCCCCTTGGGAATTCGGTGTGTGACTCAATGCACACAACCATCAAGCTACAGTACACATCAGGTCTATCTATGACCATATGACTATTTCGCTATGAAGCAACAACAGTAATTCCAACCAAATACCAGCAGCAGTAGTTAGCTCACTGCGCCAGTAAACACCAACAATACAATCACTGCTAGCACACTAAATTACCAGACTTACTAAACCTACCGTTCATTTTGGAAGATCGCTGTCAGACTATACATCTTTATGTGTGTATAGGGAGCTCATTTGGGGTTATAACCGTGTGTCTTCTGCAGTAATGACATTGCCCTGATCAAGTTGGACACCATGTCACTGACTCCATCATGGCTGCCTGTCTTCCTGAGGTTGGCTTCATCCTTCCCCACAACGAGCCCTGCTACATCAACGGCTGGGGACGTCTCTACAGTGTCTGCACCTCCTCCTCATTTTGTCTGTGTGGAAACCTAGTTGTATGTTTCCCGGTCCAACCATGTGGGCACTATGGTCCAAAAACTCTTACCAGGGTAAGGGTCAATTCCATTTCAATTCAGTCAATTCAGGAAGTAAACGGAAATTTTAATTCCACATTTTCCTCATTGAAACGCATTGAAGAAAATGTGGATTTCAGTTTACTTCCTGAATTGAAATGGAAACGACCCGAGTCTTGGCTCTTACCTGAGCTTCTGTGATTCTGTTGTAATCCTCAGCTGGAGGCCCCATCACTGACATCCTGCAGCAGGCCCTCGTGCCTGTCGTTGACCATGCAAGCTGTACACAGCCTAAATGGTGCAGCGTCCTGACCACTGACATGCTGGTCTGCACTGGAGGAGATGGCGTCGTGGCCGGGTGCAACATGAGTCATAACAAACCCGTATTCACCTTGAAAAATGTTTATGTTAAAAAAGTTTGAGAATAATTATACAGTGGCAAGAAAATGTATGTGAACCCTTTAGAATTACCTAGATTTCTGCATAAATTGGTCATCAAATTTGATCTGATCTTCATCTAAGTCACAACAATAGACAAACATAGTGTGCTTAAACTAATAACACACACATTATTGTATTTTTCTTGTCTATATTGAATACATCATTTAAACATTCACAGTATAGGTTGGAAAAAGTATGTCAACCCCTAGGCTAATGGCTCGCCAAAAGCTAATTGGAGTCAGGAGTCAGCTAACCCTAACCCAATGAGACGAGATTGGAGATGTTGGTTAGAGCTGCCTTGCCCTATACAAAACACTCACAAAATGTACATTTGCTATTCACAAGAGGCATTGCCTGATGTGAACCATGCCTCGAACAAAAGAGATCTCAGAAGACCTAGGATTAAGAATTGTTGACTTGCATAAAGCTGAAAGGGTTACAAAAGTATCTCTAAAAACCTTGATGTTAATCAGTCCACGGTAAGACAAATTGTCTATAAATGGAGAAAGTTCAGCACTGTTGCTACTCTCCTTAGGAGTGGCTGTCCTGTAAAGATGACTGCAAGAGCACAGCGCAGAATAATCAATGAGGTTAAGAAGAATCCTTGAGTGTCAGCTAAAGACTTACAGAAATCTCTGGAACATGCTAACATCTCTGTTGACGAGTCTAGGATACGTAAAACACTAAACAAGAATGGTGTTCATGGGAGGACACCACGGACAAAACATTGCTGCACATCTGATGTTTGCAAAAGTGCACATGGATGTTCCACACGCTACTGCCAAAATATTCTGTGGACAGATGAAACTACAGTTGAGTTGTTTGGAAGGAACACACAACACTATGTGTGGAGAAAAAAAGGCACAGCACACCAACATCAAAACCTTATCCCAAATGTAAAGTATGGTGGAGGGAGCACCATGGTTTGGGGCTGCTTTGCTGCCTCAGGGCCTGAACAGCTTGCTATCATCGACAGAAAAATTAATTCCCAAGTTTATCAAGACATTTTGCAGTAGAATGTAAGGCTATTTGTTCGCCAATTGAAGCTCAACAGAAGTTGGGTAATGCAACAGGACAACAACCCAAAACACAGAAGTAAATCAACAACAGAATGGCTTCAACAGTAGAAAATACGCCTTCTAGAGTGGCCCAGTCAGAGTCCTGACCTCAACCCGATTGAGATAATGAGGCATGACCTCAAGAGAGAAGTGCACACCAGACATCCCAAGAATATTGCTGAACTGAAACAGTTTTGTAAAGAGGAATGGTCCAAAATTCCTCCTGACTGTTGTGCAGGTCTGATCCGCAACTACAGAAAGTGTTTGGATGAGGTTATTGCTGCCAAAGAAGGGTCAACCAGTTATTACATCCAAGGGTTCCCATACTTTTCCCACCCTGCACTGTGAATGTTTACACGGTGTGTTCAATAAAGACATGAAAACTTAGAATTGTCTGTGTGTTATTAAATTTAGGCAGACTGTGTTGGTCTATTGTTGTGACCTAGATGAAGATCAGATCAAATGTTATGACCAATTTTTGCAGAAATCCAGGTACTTCCAAAGGGTTCACATACTTTTTCTTGCCACTCTATATACACATTTAACAATCAACAAAACTTACAACTAACAAATGCACAACAAGCAGATTCATTATCATTGTACAAGAATTCTGAACAAAACTATAATCTATTGTAACTGCAGATACTCAGTGTCAGCTCGCAAGGCATTTTAATATATTGATACCACATTTCGAATGTACATAGTAGTAATCATTTACAATGTTATTCAAAAGCTATAGGGAAGTACTGTGTCACTTACGGTCTTTTGTTTTACATTTTCTCAATGAATGTGATGACATATTAAAAGGAATGCCACTGCCTGATCAAGAAATACTATGGTCCCTAATTATCAAATGTGTATTGAAAAGGTTACAGCACTCTACCACTAGAGGGAAGCAAGGTCAAATCTGTACATGTAAAAGCCAAACAGAAATCCTTATATTGAGTTAAAAGGCTCCCAAACACAAAAGTAATTATGTTAACAGCGTTTGAGTACAATAATGACTAACACAGAGTTTTATGGAACTTTTTAAAAGCCAGCACTTTGAAAATGAGTGTCTTTCTAACAGAGAATGACCTTGAGAACACAACAAAGATTCAACACTGACAAGAGAAGAAGCCAACATTCTCAGGCTTTGTTTCCTCTTCATCCAGCTTCACAGTAACACAGATAAGGTGAATAACATAGTGGAAAAGTACAAATATCACCTAGCCTGGTCCACGATCTGTTTGTGCCTTATTGTCAATTCCTATAGGCTAAATAGAATACTAGAAAGTATTCAAACCCCTTGACTTATTCTGCATTTTGTTGTTACAGCCAGAATTAAAAATGTTTGAAATAAAAGTGTTTCTGTCACCCATCTACACAGAATTCCCCATAATGACAAAGTGACACCTTTTTAGAAATGTTTGCAAATGTATTGAAAATTAAATACATATACACTGCTCAAAAAAATAAAGGGAACACTTAAACAACACAATGTAACTCCAAGTCAATCACACTTCTGTGAAATCAAACTGTCCACTTAGGAAGCAACACGGATTGACAATAAATTTTACATGCTGTTGTGCAAATGGAATAGACAAAAGGTGGAAATTATAGGCAATTAGCAAGACACCCCCAATAAAGGAGTGGTTCTGCAGGTGGTGACCACAGACCACTTCTCAGTTCCTATGCTTCCTGGCTGATGTTTTGGTCACTTTTGAATGCTGGCGGTGCTTTCACTCTAGTGGTAGCATGAGACGGAGTCTACAACCCACACAAGTGGCTCAGGTAGTGCAGCTCATCCAGGATGGCACATCAATGCGAGCTGTGGCAAGAAGGTTTGCTGTGTCTGTCAGCGTAGTGTCCAGAGCATGGAGGCGCTACCAGGAGACAGGCCAGTACATCAGGAGACGTGGAGGAGGCCGTAGGAGGGCAACAACCCAGCAGCAGGACCGCTACCTCCGCCTTTGTGCAAGGAGGAGCACTGCCAGAGCCCTGCAAAATGACCTCTAGCAGGCCTTCTTGCCACAGCTCGCATTGATGTGCCATCCTGGATGAGCTGCACTACCTGAGCCACTTGTGTGGGTTGTAGACTCCGTCTCATGCTACCACTAGAGTGAAAGCACCGCCAGCATTCAAAAGTGACCAAAACATCAGCCAGGAAGCATAGGAACTGAGAAGTGGTCTGTGGTCACCACCTGCAGAACCACTCCTTTATTGGGGGTGTCTTGCTAATTGCCTATAATTTCCACCTTTTGTCTATTCCATTTGCACAACAGCATGTGAAATTTATTGTCAATCAGTGTTGCTTCCTAAGTGGACAGTTTGATTTCACAGAATTGTGATTGACTTGGAGTTACATTGTGTTGTTTAAGTGTTCCCTTTATTTTTTTGAGCAGTGTATATCTCATTTACATAAGTAATCACATCCCTGAGTCAATACCTTGTAGAAGCACATTTGGCAGCGATTACAGCTGTGAGATTTTCTGGGTAAGTCTCTTAAGAGCTTTCCACACCTGGATTGTGCCAAATTTGCCTATTATTCTTTTCAGAAATCATGTTCTGTCAAATTGGTTGTTGATCATTCCTAGAAAACCATTTTCACATCTTGCCATAGATTTGCATGTAGATTTATGCCAAAACTGTAACTCGGCCACTCGGGAACATTCACTGTCTTCTAGGTAAGCAACACCAGTGTAGATTTGTTTTATGTTATTGTCCTGCTGAAAGGTGAATTCATCTCCCAGTGTCTGGTGGAAAGCAGACTGCACCAGGATTTCCTTTAGGATTTTGCCTGTTTTTAGCTCCCTTCCGTTTAATTTTTATCCTTCCGTTTAATTTTTATTCTTAAGGACTCCCCAGTCCTTAATGATTACAAGCCTACCCATAACAGAAATCCTCCCTGGTCTTTGTGGTTGAATTGGTGTTTGAAATTCACTGCTCGACAGAGGGACCTTACAGATAATTGTATGTGTGGGGTACACAGATGTGGTAGGCATTAAAACAATCATGTTAAACACTATTATGGCACACAGAGTGAGTCCACGCAAGTTGTCATTTGTTAAGCACATTTTTACTCCTGAAATGAATTTAAGCTTACCAAAACAAAAATAGTTGAATACTTGACCCCAGACATTTCAGCTTTTCATTTTTAATTAATTTGTAAAAATGTCTAAAAACATTATTCCTTTTTGACATTATGGGATATTGTGTGTAGGCAGTGATACTTTTTTAATTTCACCCATTTCAAATTCAGGCTGTAACAAACAAAATGTGAAAAGAGTCAAGGAGTGTGAATACTTTCTGAGGGCACTATATCACCTACAATATCTCAACCATACTGTATACAGTGCATTAGGAAAGTATTCAGACACTTTGACTTTTTCCACAATTTGTTACGTTACAGCCTTATTCTAAAAATGATACAATTGTGTTTTCCCTTCATCAATCTACACACAATACCCCATAATGAGAGAGCAAAACCAGGTTTCTAAACATTTTTGCAAATTTAAAAAAAATGTAAAACTGAAATATGACATTTACATAAGTATTCAGACCCTTTACTCAGTACTTTGTTGAGGCACCTTTGGCAGCCTTGAGTATTCTTTGGTATGATGCTACAAGCTTGGCACACCTGTATTTGGAGAATCTTCTTCTCTGCAGATCCTCTCAAGCTCTGTCAGGTTGGTTGGGGAGCGTTGCTGCACAGCTGTTTTCAGGTCTCTCCAGAGATGTTCGATTGGGTTCAAGTCCAGGCTTTGGCTGGGCCACTCGAGGACATTGAGTCTCGAAGTCACTCCTGCGATGTCGAGGCTGTGTGCTTCATGCTTCACCATAGGGATGGTGTCAGTTTTCCTCCAGACGTGACGCATGTTTCATCAGACCAGAGAATCTTGTTTCTCATGGTCTGAGAGTCTTTAGGTGCCTTTTGGCAAACTCCAAGCTGGCAGTCATGTGCCTTTTATTGAGGAGTGGTTTCTGTTTAGCCACTCTACCATAAAGGCCTGATTGGTAGTGCTGCAGAGATGGTTGTCCTTCTGGAATGTTCTCCCATCTCCACAGAGGAACTCTGGAGCTCTATAAGAGTGACCATCAGGTTCTTGGTCACCTCCCTGACCAAGGCACTTCTCCCCTGATTGCTCAGTTTGGCCGGGGGCAGCCAGCTGTAGGAAGAGTCTTGGTGGTTCCAAACTTCCTCCATTTAAGAATGATGGAGGTGACTGTGTTCTTAAGGAACCTTCAATGCTGCAGAAATGCGTTGGTACAGATCTGGGGAAGGGTACCTCGATACAATCCTGTCTCGGAGCTCTATGGACAATTCCTTCGACCTCATGGCTTTTTTTCTCCTCTGACATGCGGTGTCAACTGTGGGACCTTATATAGACAGGTGTGTGCGCCTTTCAAAATCATGTACAATCAATCATATTTTCTACAGGTGGAGTCCAATCAAGTTGTAGAAACATCTCAATGATGATCAATGGTAACAGGATGCACATGAGCTCAATTTTGAGTATCATAGCAAAGGGTCTGAGTACTTACATAAAGTATTTATTTTTAATACATTTCTAAAAACCTGTTTTCACTTTGTCGCTATGAGGTATATTGTGTGTAGATTGATGAGGGAAAAACATTTATTTAATCCATTTTAGAATAAGGTTGTAACGTAACAAAATGTGAAAAAGTGAAGGGGTCTGAATATTTCCCGAAGGCACTGTATACTACAGGAAGTAAGGTACTGCCACGGTTAATGATTTCCCAGAAACACGTTAGTGTGGTTGCTGAAAACCAGTAAGTCGTCACAGGACCTATTTGCAATAAAACTGTGTGGTCGGAATAGTTTGAATTTATTTTTTACATTATTCATACTCAACTCCTTTACTGTACACAATAATGCATTATTCTGTACTCGTCAAAGTCAACATAAACAGACAGAACTCCTCATACAAATACATACTTTCACAATACATACAAAATGAAATTTAGACATACAAGCAAATCATATAGTTTACAAATAATGCTAAGTATTTGAAATGATGTGAATAAATGTTATACATACAGCTGGTTGAGAGAAAAGTCCATTGAACTCATGAACAATGTTTCTGTTCCACATAAGAATATTCTTAAAAGGACAATACACTCCAAAATCTAAGTTTGTTAGATGTTTTTATACCTCAAAAGAAGTCTAATGTGAAGGTGGATCCATGTCCAACACCATTGATTGTATAGATACAGCTGTATTCCTCAATCCCAAAATGAATGGAAAAGATGGACACCATGGTGCTTATCTTGATGCTGATCTGTTTATGAATGGAAAAGATGAGCACAACGGGCACAATTTTTCATTCATAAACAGATAAGCATCTCTGGTGCTCATTGTTATCATTCATTTGGGGTTGTGACATTACGTTGGATCTACAAAACCAATGGAATGGGATGTGTACGTTGCTTAACATAATGCTTCTTTTGAGGTTTGAAAACGTCTGACAAACTTTCATTTTAGAGTGCAGTGTCCCCATAAGTACAGAACATGGTATGAAGCCACGGATTCCTCACAGCCAAAACTGGTCGCCCCCCCACACACACACAGCACTGCCTAGGCATCACAACTACAAATACCGTCAACAATATTGTACAAAATCAATGTATAAAACTAAAATATAGATGATGTGCATGCTATTTTACATGTATAAACTGTACTGAACAAAAATATAAAAACGCAACAATTTCTGAGATTTTACTGAGTTACAGTTCTAACAAGGAAATCAGTTAATTGAAATAAATTCATTAGGCCCTAATCTACGGATTTCACGACTGGGCAGGGGCGCAGCCATGGGTGAGCCTGGGAGGGCATAGGCCCACCCATTTGGGAGCTAGGCCCAGCCAATCAAAATGAGTTTTTCCCCACAAAAGGGATTTATTAAAGACAGAAATACTCTTCAGCACAGATGTGGAGCTCCTGGGCTGGCGTGATTACATGTAGTCTGCGGTTGTGAGGCCAGTTATCTAAAACGACATTGGAAGCAGCTTATGGTATAGAACTGAACATTTAAATTCTGGCAACAGTTCTAAAGGACATTCCTGCAGGCAGCATGATAATTGCACGCTCCTTCAAAATGTAACATCTAAGGCATTGTGTTGTGTGACAAAATGGCACATTTTAGAGTAGCCTTTTATTTCATGCACCTGTGTAATAACTATGCTGTTTAATCATCTTCTTGATATGCCACATCTGTCAGGTGGATGGATTATCTTGGCAAAGGAAAAACGCTCACTAACAGGAATGTAAACAAATTTGTTCAGAAAATTAGAGAAATATGCTTTTTGTGCATATGGAACATTTCTGGGATCTTGTGTTTCAGGTCATGAAACATGGGACCAACACTTTACATGTTGCATTTATATTTTTGTTTAGCATAGTAATTCAACAATTCAATTCTAATTAAAAAAGCCTATTGTTGTTCTGTATGTATAGGTATACATTTGCTAGTTTATTAAGTGTTCACTTACACAAAAAAGGCTACTGTTGTGTACAGTTTGTGTTCCCATCTAAAAAGTGGTGAATAGTTGTTGAACAGGTTCATCAACATGATATCAGAAAATAGCATCCGTATGATAAGAAAATAACATTCTTAACTTCCAAAAACTTCATGGACTCGCTAATTTCCATACTCTCATAAGCATAAAACAAACAGGCTAGAGAGATAGGTACTGATGTATTTTCGCTCCACTAAACAAAATGGGGTCAAACCATGGACACCAGAAGTTCATTCTCTGAATACTCCTAATGAAAGTGCTGCCAGTCAAGGAGCTAGTGAAGAATAGTTCAAGAGTGATGAGTGAGTGAGCAATGGGTGCCATTATCCCAGCTCCCAGCTGCTCAGAGAAAGTCCCCCTTGTGTTCTCCTCTATTGAGCAAAAAAAAAAAAAAAAAAAAGTCAAGGAAAAGAGCTGGACTACACTACTGCCTTCAGAGCCCAACCCCATTTCACCATGGCTACAGGGTAAAGGCTTCTAACTACCCATGAGCCTCGGTCTCTCGCAATTGTCCTCTATTGACGAGCAACACAGGCAGCAACACACAAACACTGTCTGTCTGAGCAAGGCGGCCATTGATTCAGTCGCCAAATAGCACTTCTCCCAAAATGTGAGGAGCAGCTGTCTAAGTAGCTGTACAGAATACAAAAACACAGACATGAATAATACATCTATAACACGTGGCTGACTGGACTGAGGATGAAGACGGAACTTGAAATAATATAAATCAGACAGACGAAAATAAAATATGGTCAACTGCATACAAAAGGAGATTTGGACCAGAGTAAGTACTCGTTGTAAAGGAATAAAAGGCATCAAAGACACACCGAGTATTTCCCCCAATAATATTGATCCTTTGAACCGAGCTTCAATGTCCTTGTAATCATAGTCCGAAATTGGATGTACTCTCTGTCCAAGTGTTCCCTCTGTCCAGCAACATTAGAGTTGCCCCAAAGATCTACTCAAATGCCAGTGCCTCACATATGGAAGTGCTCACTGCCCTTGAGTTGCAGGTCTAAAGAAAAGTCCTCAGCCAGGTAGGCATGACAAGGGCCATTGAGATGATTAAACCACAGATGCATGACAAGGGCCATCTGATCACATCTATAGTAGCACTGCACAACCAATCCACGCCTAGTGGGACGCAGCGGCTTCAGTAACCTGCTTTGAAACCTAGAAGGTGCCAAGTCTCAGAGCTGGGGTGCTTTGTCCTCATACATTGGTGGCGGAGTGAGCGGCTCAATAGAGAACCCTCCCGGTGGCTGAGAGTTATCCGTGTTATTCATAAAGAGCTTCTCCGATTTAATCCTCCGGATCTTAAGGGGAAGGAGCTTGAGGCCCGTTCGCCCAGGGCGGCGGTTAGGCACAGCAGAGGAGGCAGGGTTAGCGGAAGCGGGTGACGTCTGGGTGACATCTGACCCTTCCAGCTCAATCTGCACACCGTCCACCAGGTCGTCGTAGGAGGGCAGCTGGGAGGAGCTGTGGCGCAAGTTGCTCTGGCGTATGGGGTACTCGCCGCTGCCTACCACCTCCTCGTAGCTGGGCACAGTGTACCTCTGGGATCGCTCCTCTGCCCTGTGGACATTCATACAGAAACACACAGACAGACATGAGTAACTATGCGCTTTCAGAATGGACTGTGTTCGTTTCTATATTGTTGATTCCGTGTGTACTCTAGGCTATGCCGTGTGTACTGATAAATAGTCCTGATGGTTTTACATTGCTTTATTGCAACAGGTGCCCTGTTTATGTAATGGGGCTTGAACTTAAAAGTTACTTAAAGAAGCACTAAAACATGGGTAACCCATGTTAATAGCAAAGGACCAGTGTCGGTGCAGGATTTTGCTCCAGCCAAAGCAAAGCCATTCACATGATCAAACGAAACAACTAACCACAGTGAACAAACAAACAAAACATGCAACAATTTACTGAGTTACAATTCATAAGGATATGAATCAATGTAAATAAATTCATCAGGCCCTAATCTATGGTTTTCACATTACTGGGAATACAGATATGCATCTGTTGGTCACAGATACCTTAAAAAAAAGGTAGAGGCATGGATCAGAAAACCAGTCAGTATCTGGGGTGACCACCATTTGCCTCATGCAGCGCGACATCTCCTTCACATAGAGTTGATCAGGCTGTTGATATGGCCTGTGGAATGTTGTCCCACTTCTCTTCAATGGGTGTGGGAAGTTGCTGGATATTGCCGGGAACTGGAACACGCCATCGTACCCGGCGATCCAGAGCGTCCAAAACATGCTCAATGGGTGACATGTCTGGTGAGTGTGCAGGCCATGGAAGAGCTGGGACATTTTCAGCTTCCAGGAATTGTGTCCAGATCCTTGCGACATGGGGGTTGTGCACTGGTGATGGCGGTGGATGAATGGCACGACAATGGGCCTCAGGATCTTGTCACGATATTTCAAATTGCACGGAGATAAAAATGGGGGCACTCTTTACATCTACCCGGTACAGTTGAAACTGGGATTCATCCGTGAAGAGCACACTTCTCCAGTATGCCAGTGGCCATCGAAGGTGAGCATTTGCAGACTGATGCCGAACTGCAGTCAGGTCAAGACCCTGGTGAGGACGACGAGCATGCAGATGAGCTTCTCTGAGACGGTTTCCGACAGTTTGAGCAGAAATTCTTAGGTTATGCAAACCCACAGTTTCATCAGCTGTCAGGGTGGCTGGTCTCAGACGATCCCGCAGGTGAAGAAGCCGGATGTGGAGGTCCTAGGCTGGCGTGGATACACGTGGTCTGTGGTTGTAAAGCCGGTTAGACGTACTGTCAAATTGTTTTAAACAATGTTGGCGGCAGCTTATGGTAGAGAAATTAACATTAAATTATCTGGCAACAGCTCTGGTGGACATTCCTGCAGTCAGCATGCATACACTCCCTCAAAACTTGAGACATCTGTGGCATTGTGTTGTGTGACAAAACTGCACATTTAGAGTGGTCTTTATTTCCCCCAGCACAAGGTGCACCTGTGTAATGCTAATGCTGTTTAATCAGCTTCTTGGCAAATGAGAAATGCTCACTTACAGGGATGCAAACAAATTTGTGCATACAATTTGAGACAGTGCAATCGGAAAGTATTCAGACCCCTTCCATTTTTCTACATTTTTGTTACAGCCTTATTATTTTACCCACTTTTTCCTCCCCAATTTCTTCATATCCAATTGATAGTTACAGTCTTATCCCATCCCTGCAACTCCCGTACGGACTCGGGAGAGGCGAAGGTCGAGAGCCGTGCGTCCCCCGAAACATAACCCCGCCAGCTGCACCAATGTGTTGGAGGAAACACTGTATACCTGGCAACCATGTCAGCGTGCCTGCACCCGGCACGCCATTGGAGACGCTGGAGCACGATGGGACAAGGACATCCCTGACCGGCCAAACCCTCTACAAAGCCAGACAACTCTGGGCCAATTGTGCATCGCCTCATGGGTATCCCGGTCGCAGCCGGCTGCGACACAGCCCAGTATCAAACCATGATCTGTAGGAACACAGCTAGCCCTGCGAATCAGTGACTTAGACCGCTGCGCCACTCGGGAGGCTCCAGTTGATTGGACTCCACCTGTGGTAAATTCAATTGATTGGACATGATTTGGAAAGGCACACGCCTGTGTATATAAGGTCCCCCAGTTGACACTGCATGTCAGGGCAAAAACCAAGCCATGAGGTAGAAGGAATTGTCCGTAGAGCTCCGAGACAGGATTGTGTCGAGGCACAGATCTGGGGAAGGGTACCAAAAAGTGTCTGCAGCATTTATTAAGGTCCCCAACAACACAGTGTCCTCCATCTATTTTAAATGGAAGAAGTTTGGAACCACCAAGACTCCTAGAGCTGGCCGCCTGGCAAAATTGAGAAATTGGGGGAGAAGGGCCTTGGTCAGGGAGGTGACCAAGAACCTGATGGTCACTCTGATAGAGCTTCAGAGTTCCTCTGTGGAGATGGCAGAACCTTCGAGAAGGACAACCTCTTAAGCACTCCACCAATCAGGCCTTTATGGTAAAGTGGCCAGACAGAAGCCACTAACTCAGTAAAAGGCACATGACAGCCTACTTGGAGTTGGCTAAATGTCACCTATAGACTCTCAGACCATGAGAAACAAGACTCTCTGGTCTGATGAAACCAAGATTGAACACTTTGGTCTAAATGCCAAGTGTCTTGTCTGGAAGAAACCTGGAACCATCCCTATGGTGGCGCATGGTGGTGGCAGCATCACGCTGTGGGGATGTTTTTCAGCAGCAGGGACTGGGAGACTAGTCAGGATCGAGGGAAAGATGAAGTACAGAGAGATCCTTGATGAAAACCTGCTTCAGAGCTCTCCGGACCTCAGACTGGGGTGAAGGTTCACCTTCCAACAGGACAACGACCCTAAGCACACAGCCAAGACAACGCAGAAGTGGCTTCGGGACAAGTCTCAAAGTCCTTGAGTGGCCCAGCCAGAGCCTGGACTTGAACCCGTTCGAACATCTCTGGAAAGACCTAAAAATAGCTGTGCAGCAACGCTACCCATCCAACCTGCCAGAGCTTAAGACGATCTGCAGAGAATGGGAGAAACTCCCCAAATACAGGCGTGACAAGCTTGCAGCATCATACCCAAGAAGACTTGAGGCTGTAATCGCTGCGAAAGGTGCTTCAACAAAGTACTGAGTAAAGGGTCTGAATACTTATGTAAATGTGATTTGTTTTTTATATTTGCAAAAAACATTTAAACCTGTTTTTGCTTTTTTTCATTATGGAGTTGCGTGTAGATTGATGAGGAAAAAACTATTTAAATCAATTTTAGTAAGGCTGTAACATAACAAAATGTGGAAAAGTGAAGGGATCTGAATATTTCCTGAACGCACTGTAAATAAGCTTGTGTGTATGGAACATTTCTGGGCTCTTTTATTTCAGCTCATGAAACATTGGACGAACACTATACATGTTATATTTATATTTTTGTTCACTGTAGTTGAATCAGCTGAACATGTGTTAGCCCTCATAGGTTAAAGGGCAATATTCATCTCCAGCACCACCACAAACATCAATACATGTGAGAACGGCAAGTTTCTATTTTTTGTAGTCAAAAATATAGAAATAAGTGTTTCTGATGACATCATCCGGAAACACTGATGGCATCATCGGGTGTGCAATTGCAATCATGCAATGTTACACATCTAGGAGCAGTCAAACGGTTAGTAAAGTAATAAAGGGATTGCCCACCCCTGCACTGAACCCTGAGCAAACAAACCTGCTGAGATCATTAATTAGCGTACAAACTAACTCAGTAGCTACAGTACTCACGCCTCTCCGTCGTCCTCACTGGCAGCTTCGTTGCCTGCCCCCAGAGTCTGGGCCTCTAGGAGCACCTGCTGCTCCCGCTGCTTGTTCCTCATCCCCAGGCACAGGGACAGCAGGAGCATGGCCACTCCAGCCCCGACCAGTACAAAGGCCACCGATGAAGTCCTCCCCCTAGTGTCCGGTTTCGGGTTCCCTCCTCCATTGCCACTGCTGTTGTTCGCGGCCATGTCGGAGGGCACCACACTCCACACGATCATGACAATGCCCAGGGCCACCAGTCCCACCCCCAGGGCACACAAGGCATACTGGGAACCCGAGTTTCCGGGACTGTTGTTGTGGTTGCTGGCAACATGGGGGTTTGGGGGCACCTCAACACTGGAGTGCATTTTCCCCAAAACGTAGGCCCACCTAGTGTTCAGCTAGGTCAGCTAGCTGCTTCACACCTGGGGTCAAAGACTGAGGAGAGAAACAGTTGATTAGGGCACAAATAGAACACTGATACAGTAAAGAGGTTAATATGTGGGGTTAACAATAGAGGTCGACCGATTAATCGGAATGGCAGATTAATTAGGGCCGATTTCAAGTTTTCATAACAATCGGAAATCGGTAATTGTGGATGCCTGATTATTTTTAGTTTTTTAAATGTACACCTTTATTTAACTAGGCAAGTCAGTTAAGAACACATTCTTATTTTCAATGACGGCCTAGGAACGGTGGGTTAACTGCCTTGTTCAGGGGCAGAACGACAGATTTTTAACTTGTCAGCTCAGGGATTCAATCTTGCAACCTTACGATTAACTAGTCCAATGCTCTAACCACCTGCCTCACGAGGAGCCCGCCTGTTACGCGAATGCAGTAAGAAGCCAAGGTAAGTTGCTAGCTAGCATTAAACTTAATCAATCATAATCACTAGTTATAACTACACATGGTTGATGATATTACTAGTTTATCTAGTGTGTCCTGCGTTGCATATAATCCACGCAGTGCACATTCGCGAAAAAGGACTGTCGTTGCTCCAATGTGTACCTAACCATAAACATCGATGCCTTTCTTAAAATCAATACACAGAAGTATATATTTTTAAACCTGCATATTTAGCTAAAAGAAATCCAGGTTAGCAGGCAATACTAACCAGGTGAAATTGTCACTTCTCTTGCGTTCATTGCACGCAGAGTCAGGGTATACGCAAAAGTTTGGGTCGCCTGGCTCATGGCGAACTAATTTGCCAGAATTTTACGTAATTATGACATAACATTGAAGGTTGTGCAATGTAACAGGAATATTTAGACTGATGGATGCCACCCGTTAGATAAAATACGGAACCGTTCCGTATTTCACTGAAAGAATAAATGTTTTGTTTTCGAGATGATAGTTTCCGGATTCGACCATATTAATGACCTATGGCTCATATTTCTATGTGTTATGTCATAATTAAGTCTACGATTTGATACAGCAGTCTGACTGAGCGATGGTGGGCACCAGCAGGCTCGTAAGCATTCATTCAAACAGCACCTTTGTGCGTTTTGCCAGCAGCTCTGCTGTTTATGAATTCAAGCCCATCAACTCCCGAGATTAGGCTGGTGTAACCGATGTGAAATGGCTAGCTAGTTAGCGGGGTGCGCGCTAATAGCGTTTCAAACGTCACTCACTAAGACTTGGGGTAGTTGTTCCCTTGCTCTGCATGGGTAACGCTGCTTCGAGGGTGGCTGTTGTCGTTGTGTTCCTGGTTCGAGCCCAGGTAGGAGCGAGGAGAGGGACGGAAGCTATACTGTTACACTGGCAATACTAAAGTGCCTATAAGAACATCCAATAGTCAAAGGTATATGAAATACAAAATGGTATAGAGAGAAATAGTCCTATAATAACTACAACCTAAAACTTCTTACCTGGGAATATTGAAATCTCATGTTATTAAAAGGAACCACCAGCTTTCATATGTTCTCGTGTTCTGAGCAAGGAACTTAAACGTTAGCTTTCTTACATGGCACATATTGCACTTCTACTTTCTTCTCCAACACTTTGTTTTTGCATTATTTAAACCAAATTGAACATGTTTCATTATTTATTTGAGGCTAAATTGATTTTATTGATGTATTATATTAAGTTAAAATAAGTGTTCATTCAGTATTGTTGCAATTGTCATTATTACAAATACATTTTAAAGATCGTCCGATTAATCGGTATCGGCCTTTTTTGTCCTCCAATAAATCGGTATCGGTATTGGCGTTAAAATCATAATCGGTCGACCTCTAGTTAACAATATTATTTCAATACAAATCCAAATAAAAGAGTAAATGTGGAAAATTATGGCACTCAAACTGTGATGGAATTTGGATAGAGAATCATTGTTCCAATAACTTCAATATAGTCCAATTTAAAACAAATCGGTGGAAGAAAAAAAGCACACACTTGCCCTACACCTCACCATTTCACTATTCCCTTGCATTTGAATAAGCTTCTCTATCAATAGATCCTCCAGCTAGAGTTGGGTGGGCAATATGCCTTTCCTTTGTTTAAGATGATGCGACTGCCAGCAGCTTGTCTCCTGTGAACATTAGCACCTACTTGCCATTGAGCCAACACTTACACGGAGTTGGAAAACTCCCGTATGCAGACTTTATAATAATAAGGTGCGTTTTTATGGCAAGATTTAACAGCACAGACTCCTAGGTACAGGAACATCTTGCACAATGTCAAGTTGTTCAGTAGAATTAAGAAATGCCATTCAAAGCCGTTTTACAGGGATTTTATTTGGAATGGCACTTTTCTGGAAACGGGATGAAGTCAGTATATTTTGAGTGGCTTTCATAAAAAAATAAAAAAATAAAAACTCCAGGACTATTCAGACTGCTGATAAACACTCTTCTCATCTTTCTATCAAAAATAGAACTGCCATGTACGACAAATGCATTTCAGAATATATTTTCCAAGAGAATCTTAGAATACGTCATTTAAGATATAAAATGTTTCTGAAAAGTTTGAAGAACATCCCAGAACAAGCACACAAAATGTAGTGAATTCACAATCTTCTGAAGCTAAGATATGATACATTATTATCCATCACAACTGTTATGGATGTCATAACGCTGAAAAGGATACTGACAATGAAGAGGGAAACCAATACTAGACCATGTAAAACCTTTATTAAAGTTACATTTACAGAGAATGTTTCAAGATGATCCGATGGAAGGTGCATGTTTTACAAAAACTTTTCCTAAAAAATGTAATGGATGTTACATTGTCTTTCCCAGTCTTCCCCCTTATATTTGACCTTCCCACGGTATTGCCTGAATATGGGTGGTCCTGTGTGTCTATCTTTACGTGAGCAAGAACGGTTACTCATAAAACCAGACATGCATTTTGCAACCCGAATCACCAGATTAGAAAATACATTTACCCCCATGACAATTACCTGTCTCAGTTACAGTATGGTTAACTAACTGCTATGTCCTTAACGGTTATAAATCAGCAGTTATTCATTTTACAGGCCTAACCGCCAGCGGGCGAGTGGCGTTTTACAATTCAAGACGTGATTTGCATCTCTTCCGGGTAGCCCCCATTCAGAGGACTGCTATAAGCCCTCGGCAAGCCATCTAGCCATGAGTTCACTTGAAAGACAATAGCAAAGCATTTTTTTTAAATCACAAATATGGCCTGCCACCTTTCAGGTAACCACAGCAAGCTGTTTTTGTTGTTATAAAGGGTGCTATTCAAATAGCCACCCTTTTCCTTGACAGATTTGCACACTCTTGGCATTCTCTCAACCAGCTTCACCTGGAATGCTTATCCAACAGTCTTGAAGGAGTTCCCACATATGCTGAGCACTTGTTGGCTGCTTTTCCATTACTGTGGTTCGACTCATCCCAAACCATCTCAATTTGGTTGAGGTCGGTGGATTGTGGAGGCCAGGTCATCTGATGGGGCACTCCAGCACTCTCCTTCTTGGTAAAAATAACTCCAGGCTGTGTTGGGTCATTGTCCTGTCAAAAAACAAATGATAGTCCCACTAAGCGCAAGCCAGATGGTATGGCGGATCGCTGCAGAATGCTGTGGTAGCCATGCTGGTTAAGTGTGCCTTGAATTCTAAATAAGTCAGACAGTTTCACCAGTAAAGCACCTCCACATCATAATACCTACTCCTCCATTCTTTACGGTGGGAAATACACATGCAGATATCATCCTTTCACCCACATCGCATCTCACAAAGACACGGCGGTTGGAACCAAAAATCTCAAATTTGGACTCGTCAGACAAAGGACAAATTTCCACTGGTCTAAATGTCCATTGCTTGTGTTTCTTGGCCCAAGCAAGTCTCTTCTTCTTATTGGTGTCCTTTAGTTGTGTTTTTTGTTGTTGCAGCAATTCAACCATGAAGGCCTGATTCACACAATCTCAACATCAACTGTTCAGAGGAGATGTGTCTGTTACTTGAACTCTGAAGCATTTATTTGGGCTGCAATTTCTGAGGCTGGTAAATCTAATGAACTTATCCTCTGCAGCAGAGGTAACTCTGGGTCTTCCATTCCTGTGGCGGTCCTTATGAGAACCAGTTTCATCATAGCACTTGATGATTTTTGCAACTGCAGTTGAAGAAACGTTTAAAGTTCTTGACATTTTCTGTAATGACTGACCTTCATGTCTTAAAGTAATGATGGACTGTCATTTCTCTTTGCTGATTTGAGCTGTTCTTGCCATAATATGGACTTGATCTTTTACCAAATAGGGCCATCTTCTGGACTTGATCTTGCCATAATATGGACTTCATCTTTTACCAAATAGGGCCATCTTCTGTATACCATCCCTACCTTGTCACAACACAACTGATTGGCTCAAACGCATTAAGGAAAGAAATTCCACAAATTAATTTAAGGTACACCTGTTCATTGAAATGCATTCAAGGTGACTACCTCATGAACCTGGTTGAGAGAATGCATAGAGTGTGCAAAGCTGTCATCAAGGAAAATGGTGGCTATTTGAAAAATCTCAAATATAAAATAGAATTTGAATTGTTTAACACTTTTTTGTTTAACACATGATTCCATATGTGTTATGTCATAGTTTTGATATCTTCACTATGATTCTACAATGTAGAAAATAGTACAAATAAAGAAAAACCCTGGAATGAGTAGACGTGTCCAACCTTTTGACTGGTACTGTACTTTAGAACGATTTAGACATGATTTGCAGGAAAATTAAAAGAGGGACCTTACATCAAAACCTCATCATGGTGAGGACATTAATAGTGAGATGTCCAAAGCCATTTTGTTAAATATTGTATTTCTTTGATTAAAATAAGTTACCCAGACTTGAGCTTTTAAGAGTTAATTAATCATCCACATTACCAAACTTTGCTTTGTGTCAGCAATTGGACATTGTTCTTATGGGGGGGGGGGGCGCTAGTTACCCCACATTACCCTATGCATGCCTTGATACCCTCAATCTGACAGATTACAAATTGCTAGGGCCAGCAAAATAATACTTGTGTGTGCATGTCTGGACTTGCTAAGAGAGAGAGAGCGAAAGAGAGATCAAGGAACGACTGATATAGAATTACTAGCACACTGAAGAATGTGTGGTATGACCAAAACCCCACCCCACCCTGTACAACTAGGCCTAAAAGTAATTTCAAAATAACAGCTGTTATTTTTTTAGGGGGACATTTTCTTGAACAGTCAATATGTAACCTAGCCTCATACATCTGGCTGGTTGTACACAGTTGTGTAACCCAAACGTGCACAAAACTGTGCCACAATGACATAAGGAAAATACTTGGAATAACTTTAAAAGCCTTGTAGCAATTTCAGAATACCATTCCAGGTGCCTACTCTCAGCAGCTTAAAATGTTCAGAACTCTATTGACAGCCCATTGGAAAATGTTAAATAACAGTGCCCACGTTTGTGGAAATAAAAAAAAGTGAGAGTGACAAGTCGACCTAAGCAACGAAAAAGTTAAATCTCCTTTGCAACTGTATTCGATTTGTTCTGTTTTTTACAGAATTACATTTTGGCAGACATTTGAGGTAGCATTGATTTGTCAACTTGTGAAGTTCTGTATCCATTACAACGTGTATGTATTTCTAAAGATGTGTAGAAGTTAGAACAGAAGTAGCTGACACATGCATGCAGTGCCCTGTTGAAGTTGAGAAGTAGACGAATGGAAGTGTGATGACATTACGAAGTATTTCAGCAGTCACATTCCAGTGCATTGATAGCCCACAAAATGCATATGTCGATGAGAGAGGTAACGTCTAGAGTAGTAATGTGTACAGACGCCACATTCTACTAAATTAGATACTTAGCCCAGCTATCACGCTGGCTACACAGGCGTGTTCTGCAAACAAATAGATTAACCATAACATTATCGCTCTAATATTAAGACTATAGCCTACTACTACGCGAAGTATGAATCAAAGGTACTGAACTGATAAAAACAACGGTTTGTAAAAATGAAGACAATATGATACAATGGGTGGAAAATAGACGCCCTTACCTTTGCATGCTGACGATACATTCCAAAGTGTTTTCTTTCTTCGAAGTTGATCACCCGCGATCAAGGGAATTACTGTACGTAGCCTAGCTATTTCTTGGAAATATACTAACCAAGCCACATTTCTAACCAGAAACTTTCTTCGACGGACCTATAGACGACTGATGTGATCACGTCACAAAAACAATGCGCGCGCTTCAATGGGGCAAAAGGCCGTGTGCCGATTGCGAGCAACATTGGGCGATTCGATTATGCTGAATTGCGGGGCACTGGTCTATGGCCCGTGATGTGAACGAGGGAAGAGCGCTTTCTCAAATGAACAGAAATCTGCGTCAGTCATGTTGTCAACAATGCAACATGGTGCATCGTCCCAAAAAAATACAAGCTACAATCCCTTTAGATAAAATATAGACTATGTTTAAATTTTCAAACAAGGTTTTATTGGCAAGGTAGATAAAGCGTGTATATCAAAAGCAATCACTTCTGCATGGGAAAACACAGAATCGTACTCATAACTACACGTGCTCAATTAAGTCCCCTTAATTTTGAGCCAACTTCGCAGTCAGACAGAGTTCACGCCTGGGAGGCAGCTCCATTCACTATTTTTATCTTGTTCTGTATATAAACAAAAATAATACACATAAATCTTGTTCTTGATACCATGTCTTCTTTTGAGGTGTTTTGACTAATGTCACGTCCATGCTAATATGGCAAAAATGCTCTAGCTAGCTAACCAACAAAGGTAACAATGTATTTGAGAGACAAGTGCTCATTGTGCAAATGTATTTGTTTTATATAGTTAATAGTTAATTTGTTGTCAACAATCTAAGCCTGTGGAATTCAAACTTTTTCAGCCAAGACAAAAAAAATGACCCCACCCACCCCAAATCTCATGACACAACCTAAAATCCTTACATTTCGATTTGTACTCCAACAAATAACCTTCAATTCATAACATTTTAATCTCTTAGCAAAATAAAATACAATGCATCTTTCTTGAAAACGTGTGTGTATTGGCTCATGCAATAATCTGCACTCTTAATGCTTTGGAGACCCGACTCCAGTTTCCTGCAACCACTCTAGTGGTCGCGGCCCCGACTTTGAATACCACGGATCTAAGCCAACTCATCTGTATTCGCCCATATTTTTGCCAGCCTGGCTTCATATGACATGGCAAATTTAAATCCGGGACACTCAAACTAGTATATGTTACGTTTAATGTGGTTAGATAAGACAGATGGTTACTTCAGGCAGAAACGAAAGTAGGGTGGGCGTATAACATGAACATCTAGCAACCCAAAGGTTGCGAGTTCGAAACTCATCATGAGCAACTTTTCAACTACTTACTACTTTTTAGCTACTTAGCATGTTAGCTAACCCTAACTTTAACCCATTTGGCTAACTCTTCCTCTAACCTTAACTATTTTAGCTAACACTTCACCTAACCGGAACCCTTTAACTTAACTTCTAAACTTAACCCTAACCATTAGCCTAGCTAACATTTGCTGCCTAGCCACCTAGACAGAATTTGTAACATATAGGGCTCTATTCAATCTTTATCGCTGAAGTGTTAGATTGTGAAATACAATTGTAAAAGTAATTTACGGTTGAGCTGACAAATGCAGCGTTTACCGTGAATGTAGTCTCCGCTAATGAAGGAACATTGCCTTTACATTTTAACCACGCTGTAACGCTGAACTTCCGCAATATGGGGTGCACCGGTCTATGGACCGTGACGTGAACGGGCAAAAGCCGTGAGGGAGAGGTGCCCTTCTCAAATTTAACAGTAATCTGCAACTCTCAGTAATGTTGTCAACAAGGCAGCATGGTGCATCGTCCAGAAACATACAACATCTAATTTCCATAAAATATGTTATACTTTTCGAACTCGTTACGTTTCGAACGCGTTTTTATGAAAAGCATTCTCTTTGCATGTGAAAACACAGAAACTTACTCATTACTCCACATGCTTAAAATCTATCCTAGGTAACGTAACTTTTGTTTTGAGCCGACTTAGCTTTGGGCTTTGAACAAGGCACCTGGTTCATGCCCAGGACATCCAAAAGAAATGCCATCACTTTTCACCTGGAGCAAACTCCTCCCACTGGGGTAACCCAGGGGCCAGAAAATATGTTTGCAAACAAAGTAAATGTAAACAAACACTGTATGATAGGGATGTGCCTCTTTCTCTTTTCAAGACGATTCCATATGTTTGTAGATACATGGGCTCCGATAAAATAGAGGAACAATACATTTTCTTTTCGATTTGATTTGATTAGAAGAACAAATCAATGCGATCTCTAAATTGATTGAAAGTGCTTCTTGGTAGCCAACTTGATAAAATTGCTAGGTGGCTAGTAGTATTACAGAGAAACAACAACATGTCCTATGGGCATACAACATTTGAACTAGCTCATGAGCCATTTTTAAGTTATATTGTTCAAGAATCAATGGGTATATATATCATACATTTATAAATCCAAAAATGTATGATTTTTTGGTCTGGACCGGACCAATCATGGATGTCTTTGTTTAATTCCGATTTGGTCTTGTCCTGACCGGCCTTGATTTCAATGTCCACAGACGTCCGGACCGACCTATATTTGGCCCATACAAAGACTTCTATAATTGGTTCTCATGTGGTCCAGTCTGGACCTTCCTTGATTTGGCCCAAACATAGACGTCTATATTTGGTTCAGATTCGGTCCAGTCTGGACCGGCCTTGATTTGGCCCAAATATAGACATCTATGATTGGTGTGGCCTAGTCCAGACTTGATTTGGCCCAATCATAGACATCTATGTTTCACAAGTTTGGACAGCACAGTACAGTAGAGCATAGCAGAGTACATTACAGTACAGTAAAGAAAATACAAGTAAGTATAGTTCAGTAAAGTACATCACAGCACAGTATAGTACAGTATAATGTATTGCATTGAACCCACCTTACTCCAATGCATTCTACTCTACTGAACTAAACTGCACTGTACTCTACTGAATTAAACTGTACTGTACTGAACGATTGACGGGCGATTGACATTTGGCCATAGAATAAATTACCAAACAATATGTATTTTCAACATCTGTAAATTACGTATTTTCAACTTTCATTCAGAACCAAAAATGAACCTGATTTTAACGTCTGGAAAACACGTCTTTCATTGTCTTCAGAACCAAAAATGAACCAAACTTCAACGTCGCAAAAATACGTATTTTCGACATCTTTCCAACGTCATTTTGCTTGCTGGATAAGGATTCTAGCTTTTACATACACAAATTTTGTGATTAGCGTCATCGGAATCTAGGACTTGCCTGGTTAAATAAAAGTTCAATTAAAAAATATATATAAATAGGACAGGTATTTCGTACACTATAAATGAAGGAATGTTGAATTTATTGATTTATTTATTAGCATGGTGCAAGAGAGTACAAGGGTCATTCCACCAATTTGTTACCTTTGGAGAAGTGTAACTTTAACCAATTTTTACATTCTGTCACGTTTTCCCATCTCAAGAGGTTGTTAAATGAAACAAATACTATTAAGTGACAAATAAAGTAACAGGGTTGACCGTAACAGGGTTGACCGTAACAGGGTTGACGATTTCTTCTTAAATCAGCCATTAATCCCCTTTGTGACAGGAGGAATGGAAGCTTGTTGTGGGCAACAGGGAGTGCCAATTAAATGCAAGAGTCACAAGAAAAAGTTAATAATTGATGAAATATTTATAGCCTGTCTATGTGTAGAGTTTTGCCCCACCCACTCAGTTTTTCTTTTAAAGACGCTCTAATCCAGAGCGATTTACAGTAACAGTTAGGGTTAAATGCGTTGCTCAAGGGCACACATGAGTCAGCTCAGGGATTGGAAATAGCAACCTTTTGGTTACTGGCCCAATGCTCTTAACCCCTAGGCTACACGCCACCCCGTTTTGTGGTCTTTTCCATCACAAAATACAAAAAAATGGCCAACTAGAGTAGAACCAGGTCACCTGCTTTTACTCTATGATTTGACTATTCGATGTTCAAGTCACATTTTTTTTTGGGGGGGGGGGGGGGGGGGGGGGGGTAGTTTCACCACATTAAAACGTTCAGTTCACTAAACAGAGTTCAGTTCACTTATAAGGGTTGACCTTGAAACGAGTGACACAGGGTTGGCAGAGTTGGGTGACAGAGCGACATGTCAAAATACAGATTTTTTCAATTCAATATTGGTGGACAATTTCTACTTAAAATATCAAAGGGACACAAAAATTAAAAAAATCCCTTTGAGATGTTACAAGATTCAAGAACATTATTGAAAATTACTTTATCATGTGGCCAGCATAATGCATTATCATTTTGATAGTTAGGCTACTGTAGGCAACATTAAGCCAAGTTCAGTCAAACAAAAATGTAACTTTCACTATCAAACAAGGATTGCCAACCAATGCATATGCTACCTCTCATTTATTGGAGTTTTTTAACCATCAAAATTCCACGATTGGAAACATAACCTCTACCATATCAGAAAATTGTATTTTTTAGGGGTAAGAATAACTTACTATATAGTGAAGTGAAAATTATACTACATAAAGGTCTTGGTACTGTATGGTTGTCCTATCCCCCTCTTCAAACCTAATCTGATCAGGTGGTGTAGCACACTTGACATTTAAATGTATCTGTGACGTTTACAGGTGAATGCGATTTTTGTGAACACAGTAAAATTGCCTTTAAAAGCTACAATGTTGACAGCGCTCATATTTTTGTGCTTTTCAGTCCATAACTACCCAAAAGAACTGAGTTCAGATAGTTGATATTAATTTATGATGGATATGAGGCAATGGAATGTAGATTTATGTCCTTGTTTGCTTACAGAGTTTATATCAATATAAACAGCACAGAAGTGCAGTTCCTCTTTCTAATAGGTCATTATTTCCCCAGCTAGTACGTTTGGTTCCTTGTAAGTTCTGCCGACAAATGTTTTTAGTTTCAAATTGGTTGTGGGAACGAAGCCATATGTTTTCTGACCGGTAAAACTGATTGAGTTTCCTGTGAGGTTTTATTAACGCCATGAGAATGGAAATTACAAGTTCTTTGGAGGTTTTTGAATAACTTCCTTAAAATGTACACTGAATGTTTCAATGAGACTTTTATAACACTGCTATCTTATTTTGGGTTAACCTTTTTTTAATCTCCAAGCACAGATAGGACACATGGACATTCATTTCTTCAGGCATTAAGCATGCAAACACATTTATTTTTTTATTGTGACACAGAATCAGTCAGATTCAAACCTATAATCTTCTGTTCTCTCTACATTGAATTTGTCCACTGTGCCACCAAAATTGAGCTAGCATGCCATGTTGTTTTACGCATACAAAGCTGTTAATTTGAGTATACTCAAACAGACCCCATTTCAAAGGAAACACACACTTATTAAGATCACTTGTGGTCAATTAGTGGGCATGGCTAACACACCTGAACACACGTATCAAGATAGAGGATAAAGAGAGTTTTGTTGATGCTGAGAACATAATGTAGGTTTTTAAATAACATTCTTAGAACTTTCTGTGAACAATACTAATGTTTTCTTGTGTTTTTTGGAAAGTTTTCTTAATGTTCTGAGAACAGAATGTATGTTTTTAAATAACATTCTTAGAAAGTTCCCTGAATGTTACTAATGTTTTCTTGTGGTTTTTATGGAAAGTTCTTTCTTTCTTTCTCTCTCTCTCTGAGGACCTGAGCCCTAGGACCATGCCTCAGGACTACCTGACCTGTTCACCGGATGCTCTACCTGTCCCAGACCTGCTGTTTTCAACTCTCCAGAGACAGCAGGAGCGGTAGAGATACTCTGAATGATCGGCTATGAAAAGCCAACTGACATTTACTCCTGAGGTGCTGACCTGTTTCACCCTCTACAACCACTGTTATTATTATTATTTGACCCTGCTGGTCATCTATGAACATTTTAACATCTTGGCTATGTTCTGTTATAATCTCCATCTGGCACAGCCAGAAGAGGACTGGCCACCCCTCAGCCTGGTTTCTCTCTAGGTTTCTTCCTAGGTTCTGGCCTTTCTAGGGAGTTTTTGCTAGCCACCGTGCTTCTACACCTGCATTGCTTGCTGTTTAAGGTTTTAGGCTGGGTTTCTGTACAGCACTTTGTGACATCAACTGATGTAAGGAGGGCTTTATAAATACATTTGATTGATATTCCACAAGTTACCACCGGCTACAACTAGGACTTTAAAATGCCTATTTACTCTGTTCTGTCTGACTGCGCAATCCACTGTCTCACCAGCCCAGGCAGTGAAGTCATCTCCACTATAAAAAGCATCTAGACATTATCTCACATTTCTTTTAGACTAACATTTAGTTTTCAACAGTGGAGATTTGTACAAACCTTGCCTGTCTGTCTCTCCGACATTTGCAACATTGTTTCAATATTCAAATTCGATCTCCAACTGTCCCATAGTAATGAACATGTAGGGATCGGGAGTCGGGTCGAGAGAGAGCGGCAGGCAGCGTTTCTCATCCAGTCGAAATAATGAATCAGCTGGCATAATTTTTATTGATATATACAAAGAAATGTCAATTGAAAAAGGTAAAATGCAGCTAGTTTGCAGTCTTTCCAGCTTCTGTTTTAAGTTATTGTGTTAGCTGTGTTGTTGGCTTGCTCCTCTGAACAACAGTGTCCTGACGAGTGAGCACATTTTCTATGCCAGGCAAAATCGTGCCTCATTAGCTCATTGTTATGGATGGATCCAAATAAATGTTACTAGAAAACAGCTTAAACAAATGCAGCTACTGTTGTTATTCTGTCTGTACTGTTTGACGTGACAGCTAGGCAATTATCCATAGTTGCCTAGCTGGCAAGCAAGGGATAAGAACTTTCCAGCCAGTATGGCAATGGAACATTTAGAATGAACGACTGGGTCGCGTCCATAGATACAGAACAAAAAGACTGAACAACTGGGTCGCTTCGCTGGCAACCGAACCAATAGAACAAACGACCAGCCGCCTTGGGTAGCAACCTTAGATTTCTTTTTCGAGACTATATCTTGTGGAAGGATGAAATAGTATGAATAAATTAATCAATATAACGTTTTTAATGAAAATCTGTCAATCATTATTTGAATATTTTTATTTATTTTATTTCACCTTTATTTAACCAGGTAGGCCAGTTGAGAACAAGTTCTCATTTACAACTGCGACCTGGCCAAGATAAAGCAAAGCAAAGCAGTGCAACATAAACAACACAGAGTAACACATAAACAAACGTACAGTCAATAACACAAAATAAAATAAATATAGAAAAAGTGTGTGTGCAAATGTAGAAGAGTAGGGGGTAGGCAATAAATAGGCCTTATATGCAAAAATAATTAACATTTAGCATTAATACTGGAGTGATAGATGTGCAGATGATGATGTGCAAGTAGAGATACTGGGGTGCAAAAGAGCTAGAGGGTAAGTAATAATATGGGGATTGTCACGTTCCTGACCTATTTATGTTAGTTTTTGTGTGTTAGTTGGTCAGGACGTGAGGTTGGGTGGGCATTCTATGTTATCTGTTTCTATGTTGGTTTCGGTTTGCCTGGTATGGCTCTTGATTAGAGGCAGGTGGTTTGCGTTTGCCTCTAATTAAGAGTCATATTTAGGTAGGGCATTCTCACTGTTTGTTTGTGGGTGATTGTCTCCTGTGTCCGTATGTTATGTTCGTACCACATGGGACTGTAGCGTTTGTTTGTTTCGTTTTCGTTTCGATGTCGTCTGTTACCTGTACGTAAGTTTATGTTTAGTTATGTAAGTTTATGTTCAGGTCTCGTCAACGTCGTTTTCTTGTTTTGTAGTTTGGAAGTGGTTTCGTTTCGTGTTTGCCATCATCATTGTTTAATAAAGATGGCTTATTTCCCAAAGCCTGCGTTTTGGTCTGAGGATCCTTCTCTCCTCACCTCGTCCGAGGATGAGGAGAGCGTCACCCGTTACAGGGATGAGGTAGTCGGGTGTGCTATTTACAGATTGGCTGTGTACAGGTACAGTGATCGGTAAGATGCTCTGACAGCTGATGCTTAAAGTTAGAGAGGGAGATATAAGACTCCAGCTTCAGAGATTTTTGCAATTCTTCCAGTCATTGGCAGCAGAGAAGTGGAAGGAAAGGCAGCCAAAGGAAGTGTTGGCTTTGGGGATGACCAGTGCAATATACCTGCTGGAGTGTGTGCTACAGGTGGGTGTTGCTATGGTGACCTGAGATAAGGTGAGATAAGGTGGGGCTTTACCTAGCAAAGACTTATAGATGACCTGGAGCCATTGGGTTTGGCAACGGATATGTAGTGAGGGCCAGCCAACGAGAGCATACAGGTCAAAGTGGTGAGTAGTATATGGGGCTTTGGTGATAAAACGGATGGCACTGTGATAGACTACATCCAGTTTGCTAAGTAGAGTGTCGGGGGCTATTTTGTAAAGGACATCACCAAAGTCAAGGATCGGTAGGAGTCAGTTTTACGAGGGTATGTTTGTTGGCATGAGTGAAGGAGGCTTTGTTGCGAAATAGGAAGCCGATTCTAGATTTAACTTTGGATTGGAGATGCTTAATGTGAGTCTGTTACCAAGATGTTGGTAACCCGTTGTATAAAAGTGATAATGCCCTCAAAGCCAGTGTTTGGAGGATATATTGGCACCGGTTGGCCAACAACACCCGTGCCAATATATCCTCCAAACACCGGCTTCTCGGGCATCATCACTTAATTGAGGTTGAGTAGGGAGAGTGAGTAGACCAGCCTAGACAGACACCCATGCTGGGAAAGGATATTATGAATCGTTTGAGCTGCCATAAGATAAACAGCACGTCAACACTTCACTATGAATGCTAAACACCATGACGACAAAAACAGAAGCTGCTCCGTTGATCATGGTGACTTTGAAGTATTGGGGAAGTAATGTAGCATCCGGGTCCCAAGGATTTTCTTCCCCTTCAAATGATACCAGTTCTGGTTCCTGTTGCTATCCTTCCTGTTTTGGGGGCACCACTCAGACAGAGGGAGGTGGAAGGCCACTACAGAGGAGGGCTGATATTGCTCACTTCTTGGAACTGACAATGTCTATCAGAGAAATATGCTCAGCCGTGTATTCCCCAAAAACATTGGGCACCTTTCATATGGCCTTTATTGCAGTCACAGCGTGCAGATGATCAGATCTAATAATGCTGTGTGTGTAACATCTCAGGAACGGCACTGATATATGTGACGACCTGGAACATAACCATTGTTTTGTACTGTTAACATCCTCTCATACTTATATCCGACACACCGCAACGACAAAAAGCCAAAAGCAGGGGGTGTGTTAGCGATCACTTGCTGGGTGTCGACAAACAGTGGCTGTTTGTGCTGTTTCAACATGTAGAATTGTCGGGAAATGAACAGAAAATGATGGCCGATATTCTAGTCAGAGGCAAAAGGAAGGATATGATCACCCTAGTTTACATGGCAGATGAATGGGTTTGTTCTACACAATGCATTAAGTTCTGAACGTTTTGTAGCATTGCACCCTCCTGAACAGGTCCCTGGACATCCCATAATAATGAACCTTTTTATCGGAAGAGGGTGGGTGGTGCCAATGAGGGCTTTGCCCCCTTCTGCAGTCAGTCAGTCAGACACACTCACAGCATGCAGCCAGGCAGAGGTTGATTTAATGCCTCTGTTTGGGTTGCGTCATTCCAGTGTAACCATGGCGATGCAGTTATCCTGAATTAGAGGAGGAAGTGGCATCATCAAACATGGACAAGAGCCACATTTTCCCCACAGATTACTACTATGAGGGAGGGTATGAGAGAGATGACTCATTGGTGCACTCTGTGGCCTGTTCTTCAACTGTTACTCCCAGAATGTACACACACACACACACACACACACACACACACACACACACACACACACACACACACACACACACACACACACACACACACACACACACACACACACACACACACACACACACACACACACACACTTCCTCTTCAGAATAGATATCTTTATTGCATTCATTCATTCTTTGATTTCATTCTCACCCAGCCTATTGTTTTCTACCTGTTGTGCTTCTATTGGAAGACCAATTACTCATGTCTGTCATTGAAAATAAGTAATTTTAATAACCCATGTGCCATGTTAATGGTTTTATTGAATGTATCAAATGTCACGAGGGAGTGTTCATTTTAGTTTAGACACAACAGTGTAAATTAACAAACTGAAAAAAGACTATCAAACATACAGTTAATACAACTTCAAGTTTAAGTTTTCATCTTAGACAATGTCCATAGTCCCAGTTCGCAAGGCATCTGAGAAAGTTTCTGTAACACCATGTTTGAATTAAACATCAAAAAAACATTTGCTATAAATCTCACTTGAATAGTTTTCTTTTGTTAATTCGCAATGAATCAGGAAAGTACCCTGTACACAAACACATGACCACATTTCCTCATCAGCTCTTGTTTTTGAGAAACAGGCCCGTCCTCAATAAGAACTACTAAACACTAACTAATCGCTGAGCCATTTCCTGTTTAAAAAACCTTTGCACATAATGCAAATACAAAAATAAAAGCCTATTCCGTTTAGGTTTGTTTCCATGGGATAGACATGTGTCCTCACAAAGGTCAGATTATTCGACAAATACCAGTGAGAGATGTAAAGAGTTGTTCTTAGACTATAAATGAAAAAAAGATTCCTTCTCTCTCGAAAATAGTGTATTCTGACCAACAAAGGCTCCATCATTCAAAAAGTACAGTAAACATCACTCGTCTGGCATCCCACAAAGCACTGTTGTCTTCTGCTGTGCTGTAGGCACAGATGTCACATGTCGATGACCTCACATGTCGATGACCTCACACGTTGGTGACCTCGATGCCCGAGTGTTTGTGGATTGGACTCCCCTCGGTCCTGGGCGGAGCTTCGTCACAAGCCTCTCTCGGCAGCGAGCCGTAGCTGCTATGACAACTCAAGTCCCGCCCACTGTGGGCTTTGGGGCTGAACCCTAAAGGAGGCTGGGGGAGGAGAAGGAAGTCAAGCCCTGTTCAAATACTTTGAAAATGCATCCTTACTTCCTCCCTTTCTTGAAGTCATCACCGATCTGACCTGTTTGGATTGGTGAAAGCTAAATAGTGGAACCTGCTTTCACCTATCCAGTAATGTTAGATCAGTGGTTACTCCAAGGGGAAGGAAACAAACAGGGCTTCATTTAGCTTTTCCATAGAGTAGGCCTATAGCCAAAGGAAGATAGTCCTTTACTGTGTAGCCGATATCGTCGCTTCCTCAAGGCTTCAAACTGAGAACATCAGCTACACAGTAATGACGTATCTCCCTTGGGCTATATGTTTACACTATATGAAAGCAAATACAAGAGGAACGAAGAGGGACATTCTGGCTTCAAGGCCTTTTTCAACACAAAGACTTGAAGCTAAAACATCGTTACAGGAATTTATTTGACAGGGTCAGTGCACGTTGAAGGGATAGTTCAGAGAAATGACATATACAGATATTTGTTCCCTTGCCATCAAATCTGTCTATGGACAAGGAGCGACTGCAATCCACACTTTGGGTTTGTTAAACTAGCCACGGCCAACAAATGCTAATTATTAGCATTGAATTTAACTGAACTATGCCTTTGATCAACATTTTATTGTTTACGTTCAAGTGTGACAGAGTTAACAAAAGAGCAAATTTTCATCCGCAGTCTAAGGGAGTGCCCACCTTGACGGCCCGTCTCCTGAGGGAGCCTTCGTCGTCCGGGTGTGTGTGGCGGTTGGTAGAGCTGGTGGGCCGGCCCAGGGAGGCGTGCCGTAAGGGTGTGGGCGGGGAGGCGTGGCGTAGAGGCGTTGGCGGGGTGCTCATTGTCCCCAGCCTATCATGGTTTTGCTGTAGACCTCCTGACCTGGGGTGTCAGGGTCAGGAGGGAGGGGAGGGGAGGAATGGGTACATTATTGATTGATTAGGTACAGATTATTGATGAGCAGATTCCTTACTGATTATGTAGTTGTTTAAGCAGCCGTTCTTAGCCAGAGTGACTTGCATGTGATGAACCTCTCCATTTTCCACTCTGAATCTGTCCTGACTTGAATCTGTCCTGACTGACAGTTCAGTGTCCTGCACACGTGATCCCACAAGTCCCCTCTTGAATTAGGTTAAGCAACAGATGTTGTCTATTCATCCCTACTTTTCATCCCTTTCCCTGACAATAAGGCTGCCATTTAATCAACTGCCATTAAAATCTTACAGCGCCTGAGAGGGATGCAAACAGGTGGACTTCCACTCTGTCACTTAACCCAGCCATACTGCAGAGTGGGGATCAACGTAGATAAACCATACATCTTCACCCTTACTCTCTCCCTCTCTGTTTCTCTGTTCTTTTCTCTTTGATTCTCCCTTAAGTTATATCAATTTAATCTAACCACATTTACCTCATGACTTTGGTCTTATCCCTCCCTCCCTCCCTCCCTCCCTCCCTCCCTCCCTCCCTCCCTCCCTCCCTCCCTCCCTCCCTCATTTGTCATCTCTCTCTCGCTCTCCGTTGCCTCACCTGGCTGAACTGATGAGGACCTTCATCTCCTCGGTGAGGTGGCGGCGAATCATGTGCTTGTTACCGGGTATACCCAATGCCGTTGCCATGGAGTCGGTGTTGAAGGAGGGGTCTAGCACCATTACAGCACCGTGAACTCCACTGTTCTGGAGACTGTCAGCAAACTCCTTCACAGGATGAGGAGGGAGAGGGACAAAAATCTTTTTTTTAAGGGTTCCTAAAAATGTAAAATAACAGAACCGTCATTATAAATAAGAATTGGTTCTTAATTGACTTGCCTGGTGAAATAAGGTTGAATAAAAGTGTAATGGAGATTTAAAAAAGCATACTAAACCAACATTTTCACTGTGCACGCATGCAGTGTTGTTCTATCTGCCTACAGGAACCCTCAACATTTACTGTAACATTTGATTGAATAGGGGTTTGACTGACAATATCGAGTTGGGCTCTTCAGATGAAAACATCTTTGATTTTCATAGTTGTTCTGAACTAAATGTAGTCAATATCAATAGAAGGGATATCATAAGCAAAAGCTCCTGACTACTATCCGTTTATTGAAGCCGTGACTCACTGTGCGGTAACCACAGAGATGACGAGCGGTTCAGAATTGATCACAAAGGTCCTTTCCTTTATCTTTCTGCACAGACAAGGAGTGTCAATAAACCTGACGCAATTTCCTACACTCCCCCATGCATATAACAACACATAAAAGCTCTCTGTCTATTGTCAATAAACACACTATGATCTCTTAGCATGATTTGAATTGGTTTGCAGTATGCACAATTCTGTTTTAATGCATACTTTGTGTATAGAATGATTCGTAACCATTTGTAAGCAAATGTAACCATTTGTAAGCTTTTTCAGGTTAAATACTGACACCGGTCAGATCTTATCCTAAGTGTCAAAGATGTATCAATGAGAACTGAGTGTAAACGTCAGATACCATGTTCTCACAGTACTTGAGTGTGCCAGTGTTGTTGGGATGATAATGAACACTAGACCCCACCTTAAGGTCAATGTCTCGGACCCACTTAACGACCCGATGACACGTCCATACCACGGGATCCAGGTTCTGATGCTCACACTGAGCCCGTCTGGCCTGGAGGGCCTGGAGAGAGTTGAGACGCACGCACGCACAGACACACGCACACCACAATTAATTTGACATTCAAATAAACTTTACTTTCACCCACAGATCACAGATGTGTGTATGTGTGTCCGAGTGAATGAAATGACATGTATTGTAGCCAACATGTATACACACATACATATCTGTAACGTCTACAGTGCATTCGGAAAGTATTCAGAACCCTTGACTTTTTTCACATTTTGTTACGTTACAGCCTTATTCTAAAATAGATTAAATTGTTTGTCTTTTCCCTTCATCAATCTGCACACAATACCCCATAATGACAAAGCAGGAACTGGTTTGCAGAAATGTTTGCAAATGTTTAAAAAAAAAATACTTAAAGATCACATTTACATAAGTATTCAGACCCTTTACTCAGTACTTTGTTAAAGCACATTTGGCAGCGATAACAGCCGCGAGTATTCTTGGGTAGGATGCTACAAGCTTGGCACACCTGCTTTTGTGGGGTTTCTTCCATTCTTCTCTGCAGATCCTCTCAAGCTCTGTCAGGTTGGATGGGGAGCATTGGGGCACAGCTATTTTCAGGTCTCTCCAGAAATGTTAGATCGGGTTCAAGTCCAGGCTCTGGCTGGGCCACTCAAGGACTTTGAGACTTGTCCCGAAGCCACTTCTGCGTTGTCTTGGCTGTGTGCTTAGTGTCGTTGTCTTGTTGGAAGGTGAACTTTCACCCCGGTCTGAGGTCCTGAGTGCTCTAGAGCAGGTTTTCATCAAGGATCTCTCTATACTCAGTTCATCTTTCCCTCGATCCCAACTAGTCTCCCAGTCCCTGCCGCTGAAAAACATCCCCACAGCATGAGGATGTCACCACCATGCTTCCTCCAGACGTGACACTTGGTATTCAAGCCAAAGAGTTCAATCTTGGTCTCATCAGACCAGAAAATCTTGTTTCTCATGGTCTGAGAGTGCTTTAGGTGCCCTTTGGCCAGGCAGCCAGCTCTAGGAAGAGTGTTGTTGGTTCCAAACTTCCATTTAATGAATGATCGAGGCCACTGTGTTCTTGGGGCCCTTCAATGCTGCAGAAATGTTTTGGTACCCTTCCCCAGATCTGTGCCTCAACACAATCCTGTCTCAAATTCCTTTGACCTCATGACTTGGGTTTTTCTCTGACATGCACTGTCAACTGTGGGATTTCATTTAACATTTATTTAACTTGGCAAATCAGTTAAGAACAAATCCTTATTTACAATGACGGCCTACCCCGGCCAAACCCAGACGCCGCTGGGCCAATTGCGCGCCGCCCTGTGGGACTCCCAATCACAGCCAGATGTGATGCAGCATGGATTCGAACCAGGTACTGCAGTGACACCTATTGTACTGAGATGCAGTGTCTTAGACCACTGCACCAGTCAAACGTTTGGACACACCTACTCATTCCAGGTTTAAAAAAATGTATTTTTACTATTTTCTACATTGTAGAATAATAGTGACGACATCAAAACTATGAAATTATATGGAATCATGCAGTAACCAAAAAAGTGTTAAACAAATCAAAATATATTTTATATTTGAGATTCTTTAAAGTAGCCATCCTTTGCCTTGATGACAGCTTTCACAGTCTTGGCATTCTCTCAACCAGCTTCATGAGGTAGTCACCTGGAATGCATTTCAATTAACAGTTGTGCTTGTTAAAAGTTAATTTGTGGAATTTCTTTCTTTCTTAATGCGTTTGAGCCAATCAGTTGTGTTGTGACAAGGTAGGGGTGGTATACAGAAGATAGCCCTATTTGATAAAAGACCAAGTTCATATTATGGCAAGAACAGCTCAAATAAGCAAAGAGAAATGATAGTCCATCATTATTTTAAGACATGAAGATCAGTCAATCCAGAACATTTCAAGAACTTTTCAAGTTTCTTCAAGTGCAGTACCAAAAACCATCAAGCGTTATGATGAAACTGGCTCTCATGAGGACCGCCACAGTTAGGAGGACCCAGAGTTAACTCTGTTCCAGAGGATAAGTTCATTAGAGTTAACTGCACCTCAAATTGCAGCCCAAATAAATGCTTCACAGAGTTCAAGTAACAGACACATCTCAACATCAATTGTTCAGATTAGACTGCGTGAATCAAGCCTTCATGGTAGAATTGCTGCAAAGAAACCAAAACTTAAGGACACCAATAAAAGAAGATACGTGCTTGGGCCAAGAAGCACGAGCAATAGACATTAGACTGGTGGAAATCTGTCCTTTGGTCTGATGAGACAAAAGTTTAGATTTTTGGTTCCAACCGCCGTGTCTTTGTGAGACTTAGAGTAGGTGAAAGGATGATCAATGCATGTGTGGTTCCCATCGTGAAGCACAAAGGAGGTGTGATGGTGTGGGGGGGGGGGGGGGCTTTGCTGGTGACACTGTCGTGATTTATTTAGAATTCAAGGTACACTTAATCAGCATGGCTACCACAGCATTCTGCAGCGATCCGCTATCCCATCTGGTTTGCACTTAGTTGGACTATCATTTGTTTTTCAATGGGACAATGACCCAAAACACACCTCCAGGCTGTGTAAGGGCTATTTGACCAAGAAGGAGAGTGATGGAGGGCTGAATCAGTTGACCTAGCCTCCACAATCACTCAACCTCAACCCAATTGAGATGGTTTGAGATGAGTTGGAGGAAAAGCAGCCAACAAGTGTTCACCATATGTGGGAACTCCTTCAAGACTGTTGGAAAAGCTTTCCTCGGGAAGCTGGTTGAGAGAATGCCAAGAGTGTGCAAAGCTGTCATCAAGGCAAAGGGTGGCTATTTTGAAGAATCTCAAATATAAAATATATTTTTTATTTGTTAAACACTTTTTTGGTTATTAAATTATTCCATATGTGTTATTTCATAGTCTTTATGTCTCAACTATTATTATACAATGTAGAAAATAGTAAAAATAAAGAAAAACCCTTGAATGAGAACGTGTGTCCAAATGTTTGACGGGTATACTGTAGATAGGTGTGTGCCTTTCCAAATCATGTCCAATCAATTGAATTTCCCACAGGCGGACTCCAATCAAGATGTAGAAACAGCTCAAGGATGATCAATGGAAACAGGATGCACCTGAGATCAATTTTCGAATCTCATAGCAAAGGGTCTGAATACTTATGTAAATACGGTACTTCTGTTTTTGATATATTTACAAATATGTCTAAAAACCTGTTTTCGCTTTGTAATTATGGGGTATTGTGTGTAGATTGATGAGGATTTGTATTTATTTAATACATTTTAGAATAAGGCTGTAAAGTAATAAAATGTGGAAAAGGGAAGGGATCTGAATACTTTCCAAATGCACTGTATGTCTGTATGTACAGTATGTACAGTATGTAAGCTCAGTGCACTTTTGAACATGTCATGTATTGGTAATGTTTATGTATAGCATATACAGTTTGCTGTTTGCATGACACCTACCTCCTTATCGAAGTGGAGCGTGTGCAGCAGCTCAATGCCCAGCACCAGGCTGACCTGGTGGGCCTTCTTGGTGACATTGAGGGACCTCTCGAGGTCCCGGCGCGTCAGAGAGTTGAGCATGCGCCCATCCACCAGGTGTGTGTGGAAGGCCTGAGAGTACTGCGGCAGCCCTACGTCGCTCAGCCAGGCCTTGGCCACCCAGTGGTGGTCCATGTCTGCAGCCTTGGACAGCCTGGAGTGAGAAGAGCGAAGAAAAGAGAGAAGAAAAGATGAGAAGAGATCAAGAGAAGACAGAGGTCAGGTCTGGTAAAGAGATTATCAACATTTTGGACGTCCTAAAGTATTTTTCGGGTTGAAAAGTATAGTGAACAAAAATATAAACACAACATAAAACAATTTCTAAATTTTTACTGAGTTACAGTTCATTTCAAGAAATCAGTCAATTTAAATTCATTAGGCCCTAATCTATTCATTAGGCCCTAATCTAATCACATGGCTTGGAAGGGGCGTAGCTATGGGTGAGCCTGGGAGGGCAAAGGCCCACCCACTGGGGAGCCGGGCCCAGCCAATCAGAATACGTTTTTTTTTCCCACAAAAGGGAAGCCGTTAGTGGAGGTCCAATTCTCTAAAATGACGTTTGAGGCGGCTTATGGTAGAGAAATTAACATTAAATTCTCTGGCAACAGCTCTGGTGGACATTCTTTGCTCAGCATGCCAACTGGCCACTTTTTGTTGTTGTTGTTGTACCTTTACCCCTTTTTTCACCCCAATTGGTAGTTGCGGTCTTGTCCCATCACTGCAACTCCCCTATGGACACGGGAGAGGTCAAGGTCGAGAGCCATGCGTCCTCCAGAACACGACTGTGCCAAGCCACACTGCTAGCTTAACCCAGAAGCCGGCCGCACCAATGTGTTGGAGGACACACCGTCCAGCTGGCAACTGAAGTCAGTTTTCCGGCAGCCGGCCCGCCACAAGGAGTTGCTATAGCGCGATGGGACAAGGAAATCCCGACCCGACCAAACCCTCCCCTAACCCGGACGACGCTCGGCCAATTGTGCGTCGCCTCATGGGTCTCCAGGACACGTCCGGTTGTGACACTGCATGGGATCGAACCCGGGTCTATAGTGACACCTCAAGCACTGCGATGCAGTGACTTAGACCGGTGCGTCACTCGGGAGGCCCTACTCTCTCAAACTTGAGACATCTGTGGCAGAGTGTTACGTGACAAACTGCACATTTTAGAGTGGCCTTTAATTGTCCAAAGCACAAGGTGCACCTGTGTAATGATCATGCTGTTTAATCAACTGCTTGATATGCCATATCTGTCAGGTGGATGGATTATCTTGGCAAATAAGAAATGCTCACTAACAGGGATGTAAAAAATTTGTGCACAACATTTTTGCGAAATAAGCTTTTTGTGCAAACGTCAGCCTAATGTGATTGCAATCAGTTTTGCTCTCTGAGGTGTAAAGAGTATATCCTCCATATTGGACCTGTATTCCCAGACAAGGGTGTTGGGGTCAGTTCATTCCAATTCCAGCCACTCCAGAGGTTGAATTGAATCCATGTGCAATTCAACATACAGGAGCTAGCCTGGAAATGACCCAAACTCTACTTGAAAGCAATAACATTCCAACTTACATTCTGGTGTTAACTGCTTTGGAACGCTTGGTGGCAACAGCTCGAATTCCAAATCTGTGTTTGCCAAACCCTGTATATCTCTAGCTCTGATGAATGTTTAACCTTGCTTACACTAGTGTGCCTGTCACATATGGTGTTATGCAGTTTGATAGAATAGTGTTATTCATGTGTTACCATCTCACACTAGATGTAGCAAACAGCTACTGTATATTTGTGAAGTAGTAGAGTAAACCTTTAACCGCAGATCCAGAGTCAGAAATTATTTTACCCTCCCAATGTTTAAGGTTAGGATTTGGGGTTGGGTAATCTGTGACGCTAGAGCTGTTTTTTTTGTGAGAGGGAGTATGAGGAGCTGAGCATCTCACCCCCTGCCGCTCTCGGCTTCCCTGTAGTCCTCGATGGCCAGCCGGAGCTTCCTGCGGTGCATAGAGCTGGTGACCCCTAACCCCAGCTCCAGATCCTCATCTGACAGGCCCAGCAGCACCTGCAAAGGGGTCAAAGGTCAAACCACACTCTATTGTAGCTGTAGTGGATTTCCAGATTGTGATTTCACAAGTACCTTTGATTTACGCAGCAGCATGTACTGGATGGGTGGAGTTGACAATTGATTTAGAAACGGGCAATCTCTTGACGGGAAGTCTCCAGCACACACAACCAATCTGTCCATTTCTGTATCAAATGTCAATTCTCTCCACCGTCAGGACATGCTGATGTGAAAATCAAATGAATCCACCTCTGAAAGAGATATCCAGAAAGCCACATGGGTTTGATTGAATACTGGCCTAAGTCTTCCTACAGTTTGACGTCATCTCGGATCATACCTTGCCACTCTTCACATTCTCTGAGCAGGCGCGAATGTACATGGGCATCGCCATGACGACCTCCAGCCAGGCCTGCACGGTGCCCGCCCTCCACAGCGACATGGGCATGCCACGGGCAAGCTCCACCTGCTGGAGGCGGTCCAGCTGATCCTCCCCGTCCGATAGGCTGAGACTGAGGCGGGTGGGACTTGAGAGACTGTCTGAGTCTGGATAGGTGGGCGAGGGGGAGTGGGAGGAGAGATATGAGCAGGATGATTTTGGAAGGTGAGAGAGTGGTAGTAAGGGGGCAGTGGGTCTTCTATAAGAACAGACAAGGATCATAGTAACCAAAAGGAGACAGAGAGCCCTTGCTCTGCTGTTTGGCTTCTGTTTATGAGACAGAACTTTGGAATGATATAACACAGTTTGACTACTTGACAGCTCTAGTGCATAGCCCAACCCAATAGTTTGCCAGGGCTCACGCAATTGTGTAAGCAAGTGAAGTCCCTATAGATCATAGCTGGGGTCATTAGTTGAATAAGGAGAGTTTATTAACTATCTGATCAACGTGTAGGTGTGCAGTCTCCCTCAGGAGCAATATCCCCTTTGCCTTGTTAGTGAATACGCCAGCAGGTGGCGGTCTAAGGCTTCTTTGGCATGAACTTCTACTGTATAAACTAATGGTATCGTCCCTCAGTGAAAAAAAAAGTATTATCATTAAAATATGTACAACATAGAAGGTAATTTTTCCTGTAGCAATAATCACATAACTCATCAGAAATACCAGGGTTATGTTGTCCTTATCAATGAAATAAGAATTACATAAGAATAATGAGATGATAATTTCAAGGTTTTTGTCATCAGGCTTATATTGTAGCAGATTCACATTGCTTTTTTAAATTACCTACTCAACGACAATGTTGTAAGCTGTCTTCAGTCCTTCTGGAAAATTGCTGCCATTTCTTTTTTTTTGGGGGGGGGGGGCACCAAATGAAGAATGACTTATAATTACATTATGGCTAAGAGCCTAGTCATATCCCAAGGTAAGGATACAGAAGAATGGAGGAATTGTTCTGCTAGCTTCTTGAAAGGGCCTCCACTCTCTATGGCTGCTTTGTGTTCACACTTGGTTGCATAATAAAGATGTGAAAACATTGAAGCACAACCCCATAGCCTATACTATCAGCACAGAACAGGTGTTTCAATCTCAGTGGGTGTCGGGTAAAACAGAACAACAGGTTTTCATTCTGCACAGTTTCCTCCCCAATGATTTCCTTCACCATTCCTTCAGTCTTTCTTGATTCACGGCAGGAAGTGTAGCAAAGAAAAAAAAAAACTTTCAGAGATGGTACATTCATTATAGTGTTTGGTTCATGTAAACAAACAGCCAGCTAATTGGTCAGCAAATGTTCAAGTTTGACATTGCTAGTAGACACTTTCTGTATCCCCTCCACGATAGCGTGTACTGTTGCTCAAACAACCTAATAATTGGCTACGAGCTAGAGTAATGCACAAATTTGAGCACACTGTCTGTTTTGGTGCATGCTAATAATACCATATACTGTATATATATAACCTTTTCACACTACTGAGCCAAACCAAGCTGTACCAAGATGAGCTGTGCTTAACTTGTCTGGTTACACATCGACTATAGTTGCTGGAAAGGGCAATGTGAAAAGAAGATATCAGAGCCAGCACTGTACGGTTCGGGTCGGCACCATAGTGTGAAAAGAGTATTTAAGTAGAGCAGTTGAGTGAGGTTATCTCTGGGACCCTCCCACCCAGTCCAGATGGCTGCTTCAGTTTAAACAGCATGGGAATGAGCCAAGATGGGCACCACAAATTCAAAACCACCAGCCTCCACTGTCCAACAGACGTTTGAAGAGCAACCAGTTGCCATGGAGATGGGCCAGTCTGTCTGCGTTGGGAGGAGTTTGTGCGTGACACTGTGAAAATGTTTCATTACACCCTGCTCAACACTCACTCTGTGTTTTGAAACAATAATACCAAAGGCGCTGCACCTGGATTTAGACATTGATTTGATATGCTGTACTATAAAACAGATGAATAACAACCATTGTCCTCAAAAAAGTCTCACTTGTGAAAGTGTCTACAACTGTCTACAACCCCTATTAATAAATATGAGAGCTACGGGCTACTTATAAAACAGATTATATTACCCCATATCGACCCTCCATGGAGATATGCGCTCCTTCTGACTTTTGTGATAAAGCTTATCAAATTAACGGAGACGTTGGAGGCAATCCCACTGGCCACAAACTGGTGACACAGCCTACATGTATCACTCCTGTGTCATCAATCCCACTGGGCACAAACTGGTTGAATCAACGTTGTTTCAACATCATTTGTCATCGTATTGTGATGTGGGGAAAAGTAATCAACATACACTGTTGTTTTGAGGGTAAAAAAATCAATAACAGGATTAACATGTCATCATGGTAATCACATTTCATCATGGACAAATTTTGTATAAAATAAGTTGAATTTGTACCTTTAAAACAACGTCAGATCATCAACGTTATATCCACTATGAGAAAAAGAACAATAGGCTGAGCAGCACCTCCTGTTGGAGAATTGATCTATCTTCAGCTATCTATCTTCTATCTATCAGCTACCCTTTGGTCCCCCCATCCAAGCCTTGCTTAACTATTATATTTGTCACTGACTATTACCAATGTGCTATTAAAATAATGATTATTGAGAGATCTCCACTTGAAAATGAAATAGATTCACTGTTGCTATCGAAGTCATTCCAAAGGGTAGGTTTAACAGAGAGAATGAAATGGGACCATACTTTATCACTCATGTCATCAATGATGTTATTTAGGCCTATATGGCATTTTCAAAATAATCAACAGCTATTGTTTCAATTTAACCTAGAATTAAACTAAAACATACAATACAATAGACCTAGGGTTTCAACCTCTGGTTCATTTCAAATGTAATGATATTTAGTCATATTGAATTGTGTTTGGTTGTCAACGCAATATCTTCTGCTTGGAAAGTTCCATATGACATGACTTTTGCTGTCAATTTACTAGTGTTAACTGTTTTGAAAAGGGAATGTCCAACCTATTGCTGATTTTTCAAATGGCCTCAATGAATTTAAATTTGACTTTAATTCCAGTTTGTATACACATTTATAATCGATATGTTGGATTCACGTATCCATCTCAACCAAAAAACGAAGTTAATGAATAGGACTAAGTCAAATCAAACTTTCTTAAAAGTGCATATAAAGTTTGATTATGATTGGATTTAGTCCTATTTAGTCCTGGAATAAAAACCAGACTAAGTCAGTGGCACAGAAGGATCTATCCAAGCAGAAGACAAATTTCTTCAAATATTGATATTTGGTTGCGTTAACAACAAACACAATTCAATATCACTTTTGAAGTACAATAAATAGCCTATTAACTTGCCTACAAGTTTGATATACAAATACTATGTTGGTTTCACATCTCCAACTAAATTAAAGAATGGTATTAAATCCAATCAAGCTCTTGTTATTATTTTGAATGTGCGTAATGGGTCTTGGTGATTCAATAGCCTAGTTAATCATCATGTCTTTTAACACACTATCTATGTTTTGCTTAGTCTGGCAGTAACCCAGAACTATCAAAAGGCAGAAGATCTCACTTGCTGCTGCTGACAACAACTGCATGTAAGTTGTTCTTCTACATCATAATAAATATATGTCTGCATCAATAGCGGTGCGTGAGTAAAAATCACTGGGGAAGCAAAGACAGAAAAAAAGCCAAACTGTGTTGTGATCATTGCGTTGTTTCCTCTATAATCTGTTAGTTCATATGCCTTGACACCGTGATATAAGGCAGAGGCAATAAGAAGACATAGTGGCAGAATAAATTCAACCACAGATTTATTTCATCACAACACCGGAGCGCACCCTGTCCTGTGAAGTCCACAAAGCATATTGCATGTAACAAACAGTTACATGACCTACAGCAAGGTCAAGAAAGCTGATGTTTCCGACATTTTCGGACCACTAAACGACTATTGATTTAGAACACCAGAGAGTTACTACAAGTCACAAAGTGTTAAACAGGAGCTGCCTTCACTATTCCAGCACAATTTCAACATCATCAAATCACCTATGCTTCATCTAATACAGCGATAGCTAAACGATAACAAAAACAATTTAGTCCAATCAATGTCAGCTAAATATGATGTGGCTGTGGTTCTGATTTGTGTGAAATGTTGACGTTGAAAGGGTGCTGGATCAATAGTTGTTAAGTAGTCTTAAAATGGCGGAAACATGAACTAACTGTTTGCTACATACAATATGCTTTGTGGGCTTCACAGGACAGATGTTGCTCTCCGGTTTTGTGATGAAACAAGGGTGTGGTTGAATTTATTCTGCCACTCTGTCTTCTTATTGTCTCGGCCTTAGTCCTATATATTACTGTGTCAAGGCATATGAACTAAGAGGTTATAGAGCAAACAACACAATTATCACAACAGGTTGTAATATGGCTTTTTTTTTTTTTTCTTGGCTTTTTTTTCTTGGCTTCCCCAGTGATTTTATCCACACACCGCTACTGTTAACATGTGTAGATCTTTGATAAACTTTCAGATAACTGTCATCACATAGACACACCATTTCATTACTAAATTGATCTTTCTTTATGAACTAGGAAATTATGAGTTGTTAAAGCCTATTTTGGAAAGTTAGGACATTAGAATCTAACTTTAAAACCAAAACATAATTTCTCTACTGTCTGCAATTGCAAAATACTTTCTGTTAAAGAAAACGTGTAAGCGTAAACTAAGCCAATATGACATGGTCTCAGTAATCTGAGCAGGTAAAATAAATATGGTCTCTTTTTACACATGCTGTCTGACATGACAGTTATACCTGGTGCTCCCGGCCAGAACACGCTCTAGGGGGTCATGGGACATTTTGCAAATGAATGATGTTGTACAGTGTCTTATACAACATTACACTTAAACACTTTCTTTACCAAGAAGTATTTTGCAATTGCAACCGATAACAGAATTATGTTTTTGCTTTACTTGCCTTTTATTTTTAAACAACTCCTTATTAGAGAAATACGGATTTAGAAATTAAATGTTGTAATAAATTCTTTAGTCATTAAAAAAAAATGTTTTGCGTATTTTAAATAACTTGCAGAAAATACACTTATGACACTGTCATGAAGCATTATGAGCATCCTGTGTCACTTTACTTGGACTACGAAATTGCAGTTTATGATACTGTCAAGAAGCATTTTGACTATCATAATCATATAAGCCAGTTAAGCCTATCACGTCCATGCCCTTATTTCAGTCATCAGTCAAAAAGAGGGTGTCTTCTCCTGAAATCTGCTCCTGCATTCATCCCAGTCATAAGCAACAGAGCATTGGGGTAGGTGTATGTCTGACAGCAATGTGTGCACAATTACAATGATCATTTAATATGGTCCATTTCAGAAAATGTTATATAAGATAAACATACTGTTGACTATGGTTATGGTATAATGGAATGTTTTACATTGTGTGGTAGGTTTTGTGTGTTTTGACAATCTTATGTAGGTGTCATAACCAGCCATAATAAAATAACTACCGTGGCAGGTTTTGTGGGCTTTGACACTCTTATGTAGGTGTCATAACCAGCCATAATAAAATAACTACCGTGGCAGGTTTTGTGGGCTTTGACACTATTATGTAGGTGTCATAACCAGCCATAATAAAATAACTATCGTGGCAGGTTTTGTGGGTTTTGACACTCTTATGTAGGTGTCATAACCAGCCATAATAAAATAACTACCGTGGCAGGTTTTGTGGGTTTTGACACTCTTATGTAGGTGTCATAACCAGCCATAATAAAATAACTACCGTTGCAGGTTTTGTGGATTTTGACACTCTTATGTAGGTGTCATAACCAGCCATAATAAAATAACTAGCGTGGCAGGTTTTGTGGGCTTTGACACTCTTATGTAGGTGTCATAACCAGCCATAATAAAATAACTACCGTGGCAGGTTTTGTGGGTTTTGACACTCTTATGTAGGTGTCATAACCAGCCATAATAAAATAACTACCGTTGCAGGTTTTGTGGGTTTTGACACTCTTATGTAGGTGTCATAACCAGCCATAATAAAATAACTAGCGTGGCAGGTTTTGTGGGCTTTGACACTCTTATGTAGGTGTCATAACCAGCCATAATAAAATAACTACCGTGGCAGGTTTTGTGGGCTTTGACACTATTATGTAGGTGTCATAACCAGCCATAATAAAATAACTACCGTGGCAGGTTTTGTGGGCTTTGACACTATTATGTAGGTGTCATAACCAGCCATAATAAAATAACTACCGTGGCAGGTTGTGGGCTTTGACACTCTTATGTAGGTGTCATAACCAGCCATAATAAAATAACTACCGTGGCAGGTTTTGTGGGCTTTGACACTCTTATGTAGGTGTCATAACCAGCCATAATAAAATAACTACCGTGGCAGGTTTTGTGGGTTTTGACACTCTTATGTAGGTGTCATAACCAGCCATAATAAAATAACTACCGTGGAAGGTTTTGTGGGCTTTGACACTCTTATGTAGGTGTCATAACCAGCCAAAATAAAATAACTACCGTGGCAGGTTGTGGGCTTTGACACTCTTATGTAGGTGTCATAACCAGCCATAATAAAATAACTACCGTGGCAGGTTTTGTGGGCTTTGACACTATTATGTAGGTGTCATAACCAGCCATAATAAAATAACTACCGTGGCAGGTTTTGTGGGTTTTGACACTCTTATGTAGGTGTCATAACCAGCCATAATAAAATAACTACCGTGGAAGGTTTTGTGGGCTTTGACACTATTATGTAGGTGTCATAACCAGCCATAAAATAATGCAATATATGTCACAACAGGTCGACTAAATATGTGTCATGACAGTGTTATGACCATATTAGGATAAGTCATTAGGAGAGGTTGAGTTATGTCAGCTGTTGACATATTATGTCATGGTTATGACCGTGGGTGTCAAGTAAAGTGTTACCGTGTGGGTCATAGAAAGCTCAAGCTCCTTAATGTTGCTGCTGGTCAATGTCATTTCTTGATGAACTACCCTTATCATGCAATTGTCTGCTCCGCTATTGCTCATGGCTACGATGTTGTCGTTCTGTCTTCTGTCTGTTTGTTATATGTGTAACCTTGTCCAGAGGTATTCCTAGTAGGTCTACTGTGTGTAGCTTACTGAACCACTTGAAGAAAAAAAGTTCCTTCATGGAAAAATGTCATTATTCTATTCCAAAAACTGGTCAACTTGAAGCAGCACTGGATTTAAAACGAGCATGTTCCTAACATCCGGAGTCCGCACAGTCTGCAACCCAGCTTGACAGCACTGGATCATGTTCATTAGGGCACACAACAGAATATGTTTTGTGAGAAAAAAATTATTGCATCTCTCCCTGTTTCAGTCCATTTTCTTCCATTTGGTGCCCAATGAACACAGCCCTAGTTTAAGGAGGCTAAATGTGCTGTCGAGAACCAATGGAAAGTACTGTAGTATTGGGTGTGAAGTGTACACACGGCTGCTTCCTGGGTTACGAGACTGTGTTGCAAGTCCAGGGGAGGTCAGAGGTCAGGCAGGGTGGCAGTAGTATTAGAGAGGTTAGAGGTCATGGGAGAATGTTACTGACACTGTGTGCTCACATACAGTAAGGGCTGCTTTCCAACAATCTCAAATGGCACCCTTTCCTCATCTCCTTTATGAAAAACACTCAAACTGCTTGAACAAAAACAAATATGAGATCAGGTTGAAATCAGGTCTCGTCTAATTGGCCATGAAGTGAAGGAGTCAAGAAGGACAAGCAGCCATTTGGGAGAGTTGGGACAGGGCCATGTCAAAGATGGACTCCGCCGGCTGGGGGAAGCTGCCACTCATGTGACAGAAGATGTCAGCCCCCAGCACGACAAGAGGAATTAGGATTAAAGCCATACCACAAACATACATACAAACAAACAAACACAGGGAAGAGAGGAAGGCCACGTGGAAATTCAGTGTCATTTATTTTATTTTAAAATAATTATTCTCATTTAGATCTTTCGCATATTTTGTTGCCATGCCATTAAAAGGGTCTTCACTTTGCCCTCCAGTGCTAAACATCTTCTAGTCCTCATGGCTCAATTATTTTACTTGAAATAAAACTCTTTAATAGTAATTTCAATAGTGTTTCATAATTTACAAAAAAATGAAAATATTCGACCGTGAAATGAGAGGGAATTTTGTTGCAACATAAAATGATATAATGGTCATCTGATATGGTGTCCCAGCAGTAAAGGATACTTTAATATTCCGATAGAAATTCCGCAAAGCTATTCCCTTTTTCCCTAATATTATTCCGGTTTTCCAGATACTCCTTTTTATCTAAGGACCCTGAATAATAACTTAAATAAATGGACCCTTAATTACACCGTCAAGGGTGAATCAATACACTCTCCAACAAAACAGTTATAACTGCTTATGTCAGCTACCATCCACATGGCACATGGGATGGTAGCTTATGTGGATTACCATCCACATGGCACATGGTATGCAACCTGTGGTTGTTGACATAAGCATCTGAGTGAGATGCCTATGAATGAGATAGAATTTGTACAGGGTGCCATATATAATAATCCTCTAAATGCTTATTGAGGGACCTCCAATTGCTAAAGCTGCCCTTTCATTTTAATGAGTGTTTCCATTTTCTAGCAGGTAGGATGACCCGTTAGCCAGCAGTCTTAAATGGGGGTTTCCTATAAAGCTTCTGCTCAGGGAAAAAGGGAAAAGATACTAATTTAATCTAATGTGTTTTGTTCCACAGGGTAAAACACTATTAACCTTTGGCACCTATTTAATTGCCTTTTCAGCAATGGCTTGAACCTCCAAATCTGACTGCAGTTTTTTATTCCAGCACAGGGGTTACTAGGGGGAGTATAAGGTGTGCATTTGTTTCAATTTGATTAGCCTGGCTCAATTTGGTATTAACACGCAGGGCAACCGCTCATCAGAAATACTTCCCCCTCTCAACCCTTCCAACCTCTTGTGCCCTCCACCCCCCCCACACCTGTCAATCAAACCTGAATCTGTAATGTCTGTCAGACTGACCCTCATTTCCAAATAGGTTGCAAGGTAGTGCACTTTTCAGTATGAATCAGCATTGTCTACTGTACACAATTTCAAACATGATTTTTCAATCAATTTCAAATTACAGCCACTTGTTACAGTGAAACTATGACAAGCTTGTAAGTTATATCGTATTTTCGAGCTACAAGTATACACCATATATATTTGAGAATGGCATTCATTTATTCTGCAGAAAGTTTGGAAGACAATGGCCATTTAGAGAAAAATCGGACTGAATTATTTCTGATTTCCCTCTTAACACTGTGATAATCCTCGTAATTAAAATAGGATTAAAATTCTAGAGCCGAATTTTGATTTGATTTGATTGATTTCACCTTTATTTAACCAGGTAGGCCAGCTGAGAACAAGTTCTCATTTACAACTGCGACCTGGCCAAGATAAAGCAAAGCAGTGCAACACGACTTGCTCTCTGGAAGCTGTCAAAATGTTAAACTTTTAGGAATCCCCCAGAATATGAATTTGAGGATGTCACATTTCCAATACTTTTTAAAATGTATTTTTGAAACTAGTTTGACAAATACATTAAAGGGGGATGAGCTATCAATGCCTATTTAAGCTATGAATGAAAATTGTAAAACTAATATTTTAGAACTTGCTGACTCCATAACTCATTTGACTCTCTAGCCACGTTTATACTTGGTTGTAATATGCGTCATTTGTCCTGATCTTGTCTCATTCTCATTGTGCCCACATTTTTAGACAGGTGTAGACAATTAAAAGACGCATTGTGAACGGATTTTGATCAAATCTTATAAGTGTAAACGTGCAAGATCAGGACAAGATCGAGACAAGATCAGGACAAAGGACGTATGTTAGCAGCAGGTATTGGCGAGGCTACTAAAATGTCTGCCTTATTCATTATCAATGGCGAAGGTGCAAAGATGACGGCTCCCATGTACTTACAACAATCGTTTGCTAAGTTTTCCCTACAGTACATTGCTCTCCGTTACTGTTTGTTGTTATGGTTTTAGCACAGTAGACGGCAGTAATTAAAAAGAAACTGAAAAAGTAGCTTAGATTGTGCTGATTTACTGGCATATGGAACCATGTCGCGCTCCGCAAGAACTCTGTGGGTAGTGCTAAAACAATGACATCATATCTGAATTCCTCCATATTTATGCACCTTCGCCATTGTTATGTACCTTCGCCACAGTGTGCCATGCATTTAGGAAACAGGTAGCTCTAGGCATGCACATTTGACATGCTTGGATCGGGGACGATAGAATTGTTAGTCGATTTCCTCCGTTTTCAGCTTTTGTTTCATGTGGGGGATGGCCTTGTGATTTTTTTGGGGCCTGAGCCCATATTAGAAATCCAAATGTTTTGGACTACAGGTTGGAGTCGATTAGTATTCTGACATCTTAAAGGAGCAATCTGCAGTTTAAACAATAACAAAGCTAACACCCCACTGCTGTTTTGGTAAAAAGCTGAGGGATGGGGCTGGATAAATGTAACCTCTCTCAAAATCATGGACAGAGCAATGAATACAGGGACTGACCATCCATAAAATCAACATTTTAGTTTTAACCTTGTTTTGAGGCTATACAGTAAACTTAAAATTACATTGTTTACAAAAAAAACATATATTTTGGGATATATATAATTAATTTAAAAGTCTAAATATTTATGTAGCAATCACAGATTGCCCGTTTAAAATGTTGATTTGAACAACTGTCAAGAAATGTATTTGTACTTTCTTGGTGATTGGGAGGATAATGAAGATGTGGGTATTTAGGGAGTTTTAGACATCAGATCACAGGTTGACTAGAGGTTAGTTGAGGAGTCTTAACGTTAGAATAAACTTTCCTCAAAATGGAGGGAATGGACCAAGCAGGACAATGAATAGGGAGTATAAGTTAAACAAAAAGCAGGGAGGAGGTCAAAAATTATGACAAAAAAAAAGGCATTCAGGGCAAAAAATACATTTACAAGCACAAAGTGCACAATGACTGTTATTTACACATACAGCAGTCCTTCAAGTTTCCAGTTATCGAAAACAAAAGTTAAAAATATAAAGACAATTAAAAGAATCAAACACAACCACTTTTTGCTCTGCAGATACAGTAAACATCCACACGTAGTAAGGATCCCGGCTGTGGTTACACTGTTCACTCTATTTACAGTACTGTACATACAGATGCAATTTGCTTGTAATATTTTAAACTTCAGCGACGCAAGATGCGCCTCAGGCTTCTCACATGGTCTCCAACCATGGACAGGCACACACACACGGCTAAACACACACCCACACGTATGGCCAAACACACGCGCACACACTGACAGAAAACCCTCTTATGCATCACCACTCAGGGACACAGGTGGGACTCTCTGCCACCTTTTCACCAGTCTGCATCTTCCTCTATGTAATAATCAGGAGTTGAAGTACCGTCAAACAGACCCGGGTCCATTGACTTGCGCTGCTTGCCCCGGGCGAAGACACGTGACAGAGAGCCCAGACCCATCTTCTCTTTCTTCTTCTTACGCTTCTGGTCCTCCAGATCCTCTAGTGACTGCAGGGAGAGACAGATGAGAGATCAGAGAGAATGAGATGCAGAGATAAAGAGATGAGAAGAACAGAAATATACAACACATAGCCAGTGAAGGAAAGCAATAGAGAGAGAGAGCGAGAGAGAGCGAGAGAGAGCAAGAGAGAGCGAGAGAGAGAGAGCGAGAGAGAGAGAGCGAGAGAGAGAGAGAGAGAGAGAGAGAGAGAGAGAGAGAGGTGAAGTGATACTGAGTGAACTAGTCAGGCATGTGTCTTATTTGATAGGGAGCACATTCAAAGAAATGAATACATGAAGAGAGAGTGGCAAAACCACAGTTGAAGTGGCTGGAATAACATCAACATAAGTTTCACAGGAGCTGATCTTAAGCTAGCCAGTAACCAACACATAATCTGTCAACATTTAATTTCTCGCATTCGTAACGCAACTCTATGAGACATATTAGGCAGCTATCCCAAATAAAACCTACTCTTTTAAAGACTGGCTGTTCTGGTGAAACTTCCTCAACTACAGCACAAGGGGCATGCTTTCAGAGATGGGGAGTAGAGTAGCCTGGTCCAAGATCTGTTTGTGCGGACTTTCCAACGACCATGGGAGTTGGCAAAAAGGCACAAACAAATCTGGGGCCAGGCTAGGAGTAGAGTAATCTCGGAACCCAGAACCAAATTTAGCGCCAGCCACTGGAGATATTGGGAGAGATAAGGATTAGAGTAGAGTTGTGAAGGAGTTGATTACTTGAAGGGGTGGGCAGCTCTTACATTACAGAGGGAGTGTGTCCGGTGGCGGGGGGAGTTGATGTCACTGGGGGTGGATGAGCGGTCGCCCTCCAAGGCCGAGGCATCTGAGATTATGGAGGGCTGGCGGGAGTGACACGGGCTCACCCTGACTGCAGCCACTGGGGGGCAAAGGAAGAAATGTTAAAAACAGGTTTGAAACAAGTAAATGGGTTGACAAAGGTAAATGTTTAAAAAATATCCAGCCCATATTAATCTCCAGTACCACCCCAATATCCACATGGGAACATCATGGATTTCTATGTTTTGTGGTCACAAAGATAGCAGTATTTCTGATGACATCACAAGTAAACACTTTTGACATCATCAAATCAAAGTTTATTTGTCACGTGAAGACAACGTTTATTTGTCACCTTACAGTGAAATGCTTACTTACAGGCTCTAAACCAATATTGAAAAAAGGTATTAGGTGAACAATAGGTAAGTAAAGAATAAAAACAACACTAAAAAAGACAGTGAAAAATAACAGTAGCGAGGCTATAAACGTAACGAGGCTACATACAGACACCGGTTAGTCAGGCTGATTGAGGTAGTATGTACATGTAGATATGGTTAAAGTGACTATGCATATATGATGAACAGAGAGTAGCAGTAGCGTAAAAGAGGGGTTGGCGGGTGGCGGGACACAATGCAGATAGCCTGGTTAGCCAATGTGCGGGAGCACTGGTTGGTCGGCCCAATTGAGGTAGTATGTACATGAATGTATAGTTAAAGTGACTATGCATATATGATAAACAGAGAGTAGCAGCAGCGTAAAAGAGGGGCACACAATGCAAATAGTCCGGGTAATCATTTGGTTACCTGTTCAGGAGTCTTATGGCTTGGGGGTAAAAACTGTTGAGAAGCCTTTTTGTCCTAGACTTGGCACTCCACTACTGCTTGCCATGCGGTAGTAGAGAGAACAGTCTATGACTGGGATGGCTGGGGTCAATATTTAGGGCCTTCCTCTGACATCGCCTGGTGTAGAGGTCCTGGATGGCATACAGCTTAGCCAGTGATGTACTGGGCCGTACTCACTACCCTCTGTAGTGCCTTGCGGTCGGAGGCCAAGCAATTGCCGTACCAGGCAGTGATGCAACCAGTCAGGATGCTCTCGATGTTGCAGCTGTACAACCTTTTGAGGATCTCAGGACCCATGCCAAATCTTTTTAGTTTCCTGAGGGGGAATAGGCTTTGTCGTGCCCTCTTCACGACTGTCTTGGTGTGTTTGGACCATTCTAGCTTGTTGGTGATGTGGACACCAAGGAACTTGAAGCTCTCAACCTGCTCCACTACAGCCCAGTCGATGAGAATGGGGTTATGCTCGGTCCTCCTTTTCCTGTAGTCCACAATCATCTCCTTAGTCTTGGTTACATTGAGGGATAGGTTATTATTCTGGCACCACCCGGCCAGGTCTCTGACCACCTCCCTATAGGCTGTCTCGTCATTATCGGTGATCAGGCCTACCAATGTTGTGTCGTCTGCAAACTTAATGATGGTGTTGGAGTTGTGCCTGGCCATGCAGTCATGGGTGAACAGTGAGTACAGGAGGGGACTGAGCACGCACCCCCGGGGGGCTCCAGTGTTGAGGATCAGCGTGGCAGATGGGTTGCTATCTACCCTCACCACCTGGGGGCGGCCCGTCAGGAAGTCCAGGATCCAGTTGCAGAGGGAGGTGTTTAGTCCCAGGATCCTTAGCTTAGTGATGAGCTTTGAGGGTACTATGGTGTTGAACGCTGAGCTGTAGTCAATGAATAGCTTCGCACATAGGTGTTCCTTTTGTGGGAAAGGGCAGTCTGGAGTGCATCATCTGTGGATCTGTTTGGGCGGTATGCAAATTGGAGTGGGTTTAGGGTTTCTGGGATAATGGTGTTGATGTGAGCCATTACCAGCCTTTCAAAGCACTTCATGGCTACGGATGTGAGTGCTACGGGTCTGTAGTCATTTAGGCAGGTTGCCTTCATGTTCTTGGGCACAGGGACTATGGTGGTCTCCTTGAAACATATTGGTATTACAGACTCAATCAGGGACATGTTGAAAATGTCAGTGAAGACACCTGCCAGTTGGTTAGCACATGCCCGGAGCACACATCCTGGTAATCCGTCTGGCCCCGCAGCCTTGTGAATGTTGACCTGTTTAAAGGTCTTATTCACGTCAGCTACGGAGAGCGTGATCACACAGTCGTCCGGAACAGCTGATGCTCTCATGCATGCCTCAGTGTTGCTTGCCTCGAAGCAAGCATAGAAGTGATTTAGCTCATCTGGTAGGCTCGTGTCACAGGGCAGCTCGCGGCTGTGCTTCCCTTTGTAGTCTGTAATAGTTTGCAAGTCCTGCCACATAAGACGAGCGTCGGAGCCGGTGTAGTATGATTCAATCTTAGCCCTGTATTGACGCTTCCCTGTTTGATGGTTCATTGCAGGGCATAGCAGGATTTCTTATAAACTTCCGGGTTAGAGTCCCGCACCTTGAAAGCGGCAGCTCTACCCTTTAGCTCAGTGTGAATGTTTCCTGTAATCCATGGCTTCTGGTTGGGGTATGTACGTACAGTCACTGTGGGGACGACGTCCTCGATGCACTTATTGATAAAGCCAGTGACTGGTGTGCATCATGTGATTTTAACCGACCTTGATCAGGCAAAGGTTATAGTAAAGTAAGACGCATATACATATTTGCTTGTTCAAAAGTTACCACGCATCGTGACATCAGGAGGAAATCAGTCGTCACGTTGCTTGCTTAGCGAGTACCACTTCCCCCGGTTAGGCTCATACCTGGCTCAAACTCGGGACCTCTGCATTGCTAACACACTCCTTGAGAACGCTCCAACAGTTTGAGCCACCCAAAAGGTACCAACATTTAATGTTCGACATGGAGTGAGCTTATGGTACGTTCTTAACTCAGTTAAACATGGCTAACAGTCCCACCGGTGTCATCCTTTGTCTGTGTGTGTGCATGCGTGTGTGTGTGTGTGCGTGTGTGTGCCTCACCTTGTCTGTCTGTGGGGTGGCCTGTGTGGACGTGGTAGAGGGTCTGTTGACTCTGCCGGATGGCTGCGGTGAGGGGCAGGTCCGCATGCATCACCCACTCTTGGTTGTTGCCGTTGACAACCGCCTCTGTGGGCATGGCTAGAGACTGGCGCTTGGGCACATCCTTAGTCAGGGTCGCTAAGGACTGTTTCGCCTTGGAGGGAAGACACACACACACACAAACATCAGCCCCATGCGGCATTACGATTGCCAATTTTACAATCTATTCCTACAGCAAGATGGCTATTCACGACTCTTCGCAAGTGTGTGTGAACGATCATAATGTTTGTGTGTGTTTGGGTGCGATCAAGTGTGCACACGTATATAAAACAGCCAACTACAATAGTGACACTGCTGTGTGGGTTTTGGTCTCTGTTGGTCTTTCTCGTCTGTCTGTGTTTCATGAAAAATTCAGCCGTACGCGTGTTCCCCTTTGATGTGTGAAATCTCTCACTGACGCTGAGAGATGGACAGAATAGAAGTGCTTACAGCCAACACACAGACAGAGAAAAAGAGAGAGAGGGAGTGGGGTAGAGAGGGGTGGGGGAGAAAGAGAGGATGTGAGAGAACGACAAAGACATGGGACAAACACCAAATTGAGAGACTGCATGCAGAATTCTGCAAAAATATCCTCTGTGTACAACGTAAAACACCAAATAATGCATGCAGAGCAGAATTAGGCCGATACCCACTAATTATCAAAATCCAGAAAAGAGCCATTCAATTCTACAACCACCTAAAAGGAAGTGACTCCAAAACTTTCCATAACAAAGCCATCACCTACAGAGAAATGAACATGGAGAAGAGTCCCCTAAGCAAGCTGGTTCTGGGGTTCTGTTCACAAACACAAACAGACCCCACAGAGCCCCAGGACAGCAACACAATTAGACCCAACCAAATCATGAGAAAACAGAAAGATAATTACTTGATACATTGGAAATAATTTACAAAAAAACTGAGCAAACTAGAATGCTATTTGGCCCTAAACACAGTGGAAGAATACCAGACCACTGTGACTGACCCAAATTTAAGGAAATGTTTGACTATGTACAGACTCAGTGAGCATAGCCTTGCTATTGAGAAAGGCCGCCGAAGGCAGACCTGGCTCTCAAGAGACGACAGGCCATGTGCACACTCCCCACAAAAGGAGGTGGAAACTGAGCTGCACTTCCTATTCTCCTGCCAAATGTATGACCATATTAGACACATATTTCCCTCAGATTACACAGGCCCATAAAGAATTCAAAAACAAATCCTATTTTGATAAACTCCCATATCTATTAGGTGAAATACAACAGTGTGCAATCACAGCAGCAAATTTGTGACCTGTTACCACACCATTGTAAATACAACCTACCTTTATGTTGATTTATTTTCACTTTTCTACTTTAACTATTTGCACAACATTACAACACTGTATATAGACATAATATGACATTTGAAATGTCTTTATTCTTTTGGAACGTATGTAAGTGTAATGTTTACTGTAAAGTTTTTTTTGTTTATTTCACTTTTGTTAATTATCTATTTCACTTGCTTTGGCAATGTAAACATACGTTTCCCATGCCAATGAAAGCGAGAGAGGGAGTAAGTGTAACGGTCCTGACCTGTTTTATGTTGTTTTTGTATGTGTTTATGGTCAGGGCATGTGTTTTGGGTGGGCAGTCTATGTTTTCTGTTTCTATGTTGGTTTTGGTTGCCTGGTATGGCTCTTAATTAGAGGCAGGTGTTTTGCGTTCTCCTCTAATTAAGAGTCATATTTAGGTAGGGTGTTCTCACTGTTTGTTTGTGGGTGATTGTTTTCCGTATCTGTGTTATGTCTTGCACCATACGGGACTGTTCGGTTGTTCGTTTCGATGTAGTCTGTTTCCTGTCCGTAAGTGTTACGTTTAGTTATGTAAGTTTATGTTCAGGTTTCGTCTACGTCGTTTTCTTCTTTTGTATTTTTGAAAGTGTTTTGTTTTTTCGTGTTGCCATCGTCGTGTTAAATAAAAGATGGCTTATTTCCCTAATGCTGCATTTTGGTCTGATGATCCTTCTCTCCTCTCCTCGTCCGAGGATGAGGAGAGCGACAGCCCTTACAGTAAGAGGGTGGGGGTAGATGGCGAAAGAGAGGGGATGTGGGGGAAAATAGAAAGAGAGCATGAGAGCGAAATAGATCATCATCATCAACATCCTCGTCACCCCTAGGGTTGCAAAGCTAATGGTAATTTACCAAAGTTACTGGAATCTTCTGTAATTTAGGTAATTAACAGGTTATTTATGGCAATCTTAAGTAATTTGGTAACTTAAGTAATTTATACTTTTATAACGTCATTCATATTTAGTATACATTTTTTATATCTGTGTCCATATTGTCCACGAGTTTCTGGTGGATAGACCATATGGTTCAAGAGAAAATAGCCTAATTACTGAAAGAAGCATCTAATCAACAATGGCATTATTTTCAATTAACTCTGCAACTCCTCCAACTATTTACTTTTTTCACAACTGCCACCAGTTTGGTACCAAAACACATTGACATAGTAAAATAAATATTAAACACCAAGGGTATTTGCTAAGTTAATGGTTTAATGTTTTTCATTTTTTAATTGTTGAAATCATCTTATTTGATTATTGTATATACACTAAACAAAAATACAAATGCAGCACGCAAAAATTTCACAGATTTTACTGAGTTACAGTTCATATAAGGAAATCAGTCAATTTAAAGAAATTCATTAGGGCCTAATCTATGGATTTCACATGAGTGGGAATACAGATATGCATCTGTTGGTCACAGACACCTGAAAAAAAAGATTGGGGAGTGGATCAGAAAACTAGTCAGTATCTGGTGTGATCACCATTTGCCTCATGGAGCACGACACATCTCCTTCGCATAGAGTTGATCAGGCTGTTGATTGTGGAATGTTTTCCCACTCGTCTTCAATGCCTGTTCGAAGTTGCTGGACTTAGTGGGAGCATCCCAAACATGTCTGGTGAGTATGCAGGCCATGGAAGAACTGGGACATTTTCAGCTTCCAAGAACTGCCTACAGATCCTTGCGACATGGGGCCGTGTGACGGCGGTGGATGAATGGCACGACAATGGGCCTCAGGATCTCGTCACGGTATCTTGGTGAATTGAAATTGCCATCGATAAAATGCAATTGTGTTAGTTGTCTATAGCTTATGCCTGCCCATACCATAACCCCAACGCCACCATGGAGCACTCTGTTCATAACGTTGACATCAGCAAACTCCTCGCCATCTGCCCGGCACAGATGAAACCCGCGATGTATCCGTGAAAATAACACTTCTCCAGTGTGCCAGTGGCCATTGAAGATGAGCACTTGCCCACTGAATTTGGTTACAACGCCAAACTGCAGTCAGGTCAAGACTCTGGTGAGGACGACGAGCACGCAGATGTGAGATGGTTTCTGACAGTTTGTGCAGAAATGCTTAGGTTGTGCGAACTCACAGTTTCATCAGCTGTCTGGGTGGCTGGTTGCAGACGATCCCAATGCAAGAGGAAGTCGGATGTGGAGGTCCTGGGCTGGCGTGGTTACACGTGGTTTGCGGTTGTGAGGCTGGTTGGACATACTGCCACATTCTCTAAAACAACTTAGGAGGTGGTTTATGGTAGAGAAATGAACACTGAATTATCTGGCAACAGATCATGTACGTTCCCTCAAAACTTGAGACATTTGTGGCATTGCGTCGTGTGACAAAACTGCACATTTTAGAGCGCCCATTTATTGTCCCCAGCACAAGGTGCACTTGTGTAATGATCATGCCGTTTAATCAGCTTCTTGATATGTCACACCTGTCAGGTGGATGGATTATCTTGGCAAAGGAGAAATGCTCACTAATAGGGATGTAAACAAATGTGCGCACAAAATTTAAGAGAAAAAAGCTTTTTTGTGCATATGAAACATTTCTGCTAACTTTTATTTCAGCTCATGAAACATGTGACCAACACCTTACATGTTCTGTTGATATTTTTGCTCAGTGTACTTTACATGTGATAAGGCCACACAGCGGGCCAGAGATAAGTAGACACCTGTGGTAATCTAAATGATCCAAAACAGCCACTAGATGACTTGTGATAAATGACATAAAATCCTTGAAAGTTACCAAAAGGCTGGTACTTTACTGGTAAGCTTCGAAAGTTTCCAGTAATATACCCTTCCTTTGCAACAGTAGTACCCTCATCTGAATGATCATAATCATCAACCCCTCATCATCACCACCAAAAACATCACCAACCGCTTAAATTACCCATTCACAATCCTTAGGACAGAGTGCTAAGCATTTCCCTGGTCAAACCATGAGCCCCTGTGTGGAACTCAGATGTTAGTTCATTAATTCATCAATGCACTTCCCTAACAACTACACCAGATGATCCTTCTAGTTACTCCGAGTTAGATGAAAACAAGAAAAGAGGTCAATCAGATTGAGAACATTCAAATCATTCACAAATCGACTCAAATAGGGATCATTCCGTCAAGAGGTTATCGGACCATTGGCATCAACCAGGGGGTTAGTGATGCACGTGCATACCAGAGCTGGGTTCAAATAGTATTTGATTGCACAAGCCTGTGTGGAGTGCCAGAAGGACGGGATTGGCTCTTTTCTGGACTATTCGAATGGTTTCTGTTGCGCCAGGCTAGCTCCATCAAGCACAACTAAAGCATTTGGTGGATTTCAAATACTATTCGAACCCAGGACTCCCTAAATGAATTTCACACTGGGGAGAAGATCAGGGGAATGGCGGAACGCTTTGAAATAGAGCGACGTGGGGTGGGGTGGGGGGGTCACAAAGAGAGGCGAGCAGGGGGTCCGTTCTTACCGACATGACCCTAGGGGAAGGCTCCCTGTCGACGGGGCGATCAAACACCCAGTATTCCATTTTCTGTGTCACACTGTTACTTATCTGAGGGAGGAGACAGGAAGGGCACACACACACATACACACGTTGAGAGGGGCTGCTCTTCTCTGTGTGTGTAGAAGGAGTGTAATGGTCCAGCAACAGATGTAGCAAAACTCTGGGTTTCTTACCCTGACTTGCTGAACGGGCTCGAGCGTGTGTGTATTCTTCTGTGTGCTTCAGGCTGTATGTACAGTTGAAGTCGGAAGTTTACATACACTTAGGTTGGAGTCATTAATACTCGTTTTTCAACCACTCCACAAATTTCTTGTTCACAAACTATAGTTTTGGCAAGTCGTTTAGGACATCTACTTTGTGCATGACAAGTAATTTTTCCAACAATTGTTAAACAGATTATTTCACTTATAATTCACTGTATCACAATTCCAGTGGGTCAGAAGTTTACATACATTAAGTTGACTGTGCCTTTAAACAGCTTGGAAAATTCCAGAAAATTAGGTCATGGCTTTAGAAGCTTCTGTTAGGCTAATTGACATCATTTGAGTCAACTGGAGGTGTACCTGTTGATGTATTTCAAGGCCTACCTTCAAACTCAGTGCCTCTTTGCTTGACATCATGGGAAAATCAAAAGAAATCAGTCAAGACCTCAGAAAAACAATTGTAGACCTCCACAAGTCTGGTTCATCCTTGGGAACAATTTCCAAATGCCTGAAGGTACCACGTTCATCTGTACAAACAATAGTACGCAAGTATAAACACCATGGGACCACGCAACCGTCATACCACTCAGAAAGGAGACGCGCTCTGTCTCCTAGAGATGAACGTACTTTGGTGCGAAAAGTGCAAATCAATCCCAGAACAACAGCAAAGGACCTTGTGAAGATGCTGGAGGAAACAGGTAAAAAAGTATCTATATCCACAGTAAAACGAGTCCTATATCGACATAACCTGAAAGGCCGCTCAGCAAGGAAGAAGCCACTGCTCCAAAACCACCATAAAAAAGGTTTGCAACTGCACATTGGAACAAAGATTGTACTTTTTGGAGAAATGTCCTCTGGTCTGATGAAACAAAAATAGAACTGTTTGGCCATAATGACCATCGTTATTTTTGGAGGAAAAAGGGGGAGGCTTGCAAGCCGAAGAACTCCATCCCATCCGTGAAGCACGGGGTAGCAGCATCATGGTGTGGGGATGTTTTGCTGCAGGAGGGACTGGTGCACTTCACGAAAAGAGATGGCTTCATGAGGAAGGAAAATTATACAGATATATTGAAGCAACATCTCAAGACATCAGTCAGGAAGTTAAAGCTTGGTCGCAAATGGATCTTCCAAATGAAGAATGAAGGTACGTGGTACCTTCAGGCATTTGGAAATTGCTCCCAAGGATGAACCAGACTCGTAGAGGTCTACAATTTTTTTCCGGAGGTCTTGGCTGATTTCTTTTGATTTTCCCATGATGTCAAGCAAAGAGCTATTGAGTACTTCCAAAGTTGTGGCAGAATGGCTTAAGGACAACAAAGTCAAGGTATTGGAGTGGCCATCACAAAGCCCTGACCTCAACCCTATAGAAAATGTGTGGGCAGAACTGAAAATGTGTGTGCATGCAAGGAGGCCTACAAACCTGACTCAGTTACCTGCCCAAACCTGCCCAAAATTCACCCAACTTATTGTGGGAAGCTTGTGGAAAGCTACCTGAAACATTTGACCCAAGTTAAACAATTTAAAGACAATGCTACCAAATAGTAATTGAGTGTATGTAAACTTCTGACCCACTGGGAATGTGATGAAAGAAATAAAAGCTGAAATAAATCACTCTCTATTATTATTCTGACATTTCACATTCTTAAAATAAAGTGGTGATCCTAACTGACCTAAGACAGGGTTTTTACTAGGATTAAATGTCAGGAATTGTGAAAAACTGAGTTTATGTAAACCTCCGACTTCAACGTGTATGTGTCTGTGTGTCTCACCATGGCCAGCTCGGCCTCCAGCTCCTTGATCCTGTTCTCCTTCAGGTCCAGTTGGGAGCGTAGGGCGCCGGAGTGCTCTGTAGATTCCTTAGTCTGCCGCCGTAGGTCCCACTTCTCCCTTTCCAATAGGTCCTTCTCCTTAGCCAGCACCTTCACCGCATCCTCACTCTCCTGACAGACAGAGAGAGGGGGGGATAGTGGGCGATATGGAGGAGAGAGGGGGGGATAGTGGGCGATATGGAGGAGAGAGGGGGGGATAGTGGGCGATATGGAGGAGAGAGGGGGGGATAGTGGGCGATATGGAGGAGAGAGGGGGGAGAGTAAGAGGAGAGGGGCACACATTCATTCATCTTTTCAATTACTTACAATGACATAACAAGTTCATGACAATCATTATACTACTTCCATGATTTGTGCACTTTGTGTCTTAATTAAAGCTAATACTTTTCTGTGCTGTTCGTAGTTGCGGATGAAGTCACGGAGCTGCTCCTCTCGGCTCTCCAACGTGGCATAGAGCTGCTGCATCTGGTTGACCAGATCTGCTTTCTCAGCCTTCAAACGCTTCCGGTCCGCCTTCATCGCTATGAAGACAATAAGAGAGTCAGTTAGCATAGTTTCTATACAGAGGATCTATGTTCAGTTCTATGTTATTGTCACAGGTGTACAGTGTTCATATTAGGATAGTCTCAGAAGGACTATTCCATTCCAAAGCAGAGTTGAATATCTACTAATACTACTAGTAATATACAGTGTGAAAATTAACTACAGTACCACATTTGTTGAACTGTGAGAAAAGGCAAAGTACACAAAAGCACAATGCACTTCTTTTTAAATTCAGTTGGGGACAAATGAGCAGTATATAGAGATCCTTCGATAAGCCTGTTCTTGCATGTCTAATGCTGAGTGGGAGCTTTTTGATGGAAAAGTGAATCAGAGATGAACCTTTATGTCAATCTCTTCATCTCAACTGCCATTAAAATCTTACAGCGCCTGAGAGGGATGCAGACACGTGGACTTCCACTCTGTCACTTAACCCAGCCATACTGCAGAGTGGGGATCAACGTAGATAAACCATACATCTTCACCCTTACTCTCTCCCTCTCTGTTTCTCTGTTCTTTTCTCTTTGATTCTCCCTTAAGTTATATCAATTTAATCTAACCACATTTACCTCATGACTTTGGTTTTAGCTGGGAGATGGCAAAATCTCTCTCTCTCCCCCATCTCTCACATAGCCAAGCCTCCAGCTGGGTCTCATTAATTAAGTTCCATTGCACACGCTGCAATTGAGCGACGTTCACAGACTGCATCTGGGGGTCGCTCACACACTCGGACGGACGCATCAACCCAGCGCCAACTTTTCACAAGGACAGATTCACCCTCTTTTTACTCCCTCTGTTCACGCGCAGTCCGGGAGACCAATCACCATGCCAACGCGTTATATGACTGAGCCACCTGGCCGGACCACAAAAACAAAGAGATCCCCCTCATTGGTCAGGCCGACAGGAAGCTCCGCTCCTTTCTGCACCTGCTACAGGAAATTATATCAAAGCTCCCTTTGAGCTGAGAGAAGAAGTGGCAGAGCAAAAAAATTTAAAAATCTCGTATTGGCAAGTATTTGGCAACAAAAACTCCCTCTACAACCCATAGAGGCAGAGCCCTGTTCATTGTCACAGTTCATGTGTGGTGCGTTCATAAATAGACAGAATTAGGAGGGATGTGGCGTTGTCTCAGTTCGTTCAGAGACCCAGAGCTTCTGCTTTAAGCCGGACAGGTGAGACAGGAAACCGCCAGGGTGCCACCTTCACTGACAACGATATTAATGACTTCCATTCTCAGAGACACGGATGGCTTCTCCAAGACTCCAGCCACTCCAAAAGTCATTATCAGATGAGACAGGGCAAACCACCAGGGAACCGGGCAAGCAGACCTGGAGCTAATGTTGTGTGTAGAGTTTGAGGACAAAAAAAACGAACTGAACGGATGTCTTTTCATACACTGTCTCTATGATGAAACCAGCACCTGTTCTCCCCTCGATGTGTGTGTATGTGTGAATGTCCGTATGTGGGTGTGAGTGTGTTTATGGATGAACGCGTGTGTGTGTCTGTGTGTGTCTGTGTGTGTGTGTGCCTGTGAACATACGTGTGCGTGCATCAGCTCAAGGGCATTCCAGGTAACAGCGGGAGTGAGAGGAGAACAAAACACACTGGAAAAACACAAATGCATTACTAGCAGCGGGACACGGACCAATCTTGCCCATCTACCCACGGTTCCTGCAAAACACTTCACAGACCATAACCCTACCCCATTCGTTCTACCCTATCTCAGCATTGTCTATGAGACAAAGGCATATGTGGTTTGTGACCACACATTGCACACTCTTTTTTGATTACAGCTGTCTTTCTTTCATACTGTGGCACCCTATTCTCTATGTAGTGCACTATTGAGCCCGATTGGCCCTGGTCAAAAGCAGTTCACTATATAGTGCCTTCATTCATTAGTGTGTGTGGATTGGAACATTATGTTCCTGTGGGAACTTTCGGTGACTCGAGAGGCTCCTACGTCCTGTGTGACAACCACAGTGGGTCCCATCATGCTTAGGGTCATGTATAAAAATGCTGGGCAGGCACACTTGTCTATTATTTTGGCTACCATGGCTAGAAGAAGAGATCTCAGTGACTTTGAAAGAGGGGTGATTGTTGGGGCACGTTTGGCAGGAGCTTCCGTGACTAAGACTGCTCAACTTGCTGATGTTTCACGAGTAACAGTGGCTAAGGTGATGTTGGCATGGAAGTCTGAGGGAAAGGCATCATCAACTAGGGGCAACTGTGGTCAAAAACGCATACTCCTCGACCGTGATGTCTTGGTTTGAGGCAAAACAGACAAGCAACTCTGAGAGGGATACATGGTCGCGTTGCAGTGCATAGATCCATTAATACACCTACAAATGCACGTTTGCGAGTAAATTGGTGCAAACAACCCAGGCAGTGGTCTACTGAGCAGTGGAAAAAATAAATATGGCCAGATTAATCGTCCTTCACCCTGTTATCAACGAGCAGACGTGTGCATGTGCGGCCCACGCCAAAAGAAACCTACAGGCCCGAGTGCTTGTTTCCCACAGTGAAGGTTCTGTCGGCTCTGTTATAATCTGTTATCTGTTATATTATCTGCTAAATTGTAATTATTCGATTTATTGCCTACCTCATGCCTTTTGCACACATTGTATATAGATTCTCTTTTTCCTACCATGTTATTGACTTGTTTATTGTTTACTCCATGTGTAACTCTGTGTTGTTGTCTGTTCACACTGCTATGCTTTATCTTGGCCAGGTCGCAGTTGCAAATGAGAACTTGTTCTCAACTAGCCTACCTGGTTAAATAAAGGTGAAAAAAAAAAAAAAAAAAAAAAATGGTGTGTGGTGCATTTTCCTGACATGGTTTAGGTCCCCTTACAGGCCAATGTAAACACCAATAAATGCACAGCCATTCTGAGTGATCACCTTCAACCTATGGTGAATAATTTCTATCCTGATGAGAGTGGTCTCTTCCAGGATGACAATGGCCCCATTCACTGCACACGAGTGGTCACTGAATGGTTTAATCAGCATGAAAGCGATGTACACTATACGCGACGTGGTGGTACAACACCCTTTATGTTGGTGTTTCCTTTATTTTGGCAGTTACCTGTACATAATATCATATGTTCATATTGTAAAATATGACCCTACATTGTACTACAATGGGGGGGGGGGGGGGGGGGGGGGGGGTCACTGTAAAACATAATTCCCCATAATTGACCTTTGACCCTCACTGCTGCAGAGATCCTGTAGTTTACGAGCGAGCCAGGGGGGCAACCATTAAAAATGGATCAACCATTCCTCATTAACTGCTAGTCCGGGGAGTGTGAAGACCAGTAGCAAAGACATTTCAGTGGGGGAATCTGGGCAGAATAGCAGCAGAGACTTTGATAAAAAGATAAAAGTTGAAAATAATTCAAATTAAATTGAGCTAGTGCTGAATTTGCAAAACCCAACAAACTTGATTATTCGATTCAGTCGGTACTGTGTGAATCTGCCACATACAACTTGGCACTGCAGTGTTACTTTTAATTTGAACGCACCCACCATTTATCGACCATAGTGGAGATTTTAATTTAATTTAATTAACTTCTGATACAGTTACTTTGCTCTTTATCTATTCAGCAGCTAAGACCAAATGTGGCACTGGTGGTTTCTCATCGAAATAAGACAATTAGCAGCAGCTACTGTATGGACACCACCATTCACAGATTCTAGCTTTTCAGACCTCTCTATGTCTGTCTCATTACTCTAGTGTAAGGTCTGTCTTTCCATGCAGCGTATATGAGGCCTGGTAATGAGGAGAGGGGTCAAGCTGTTGAGGCGAGCCACCAATCACAATTCGTTATACTGAGGTGCAATTAATGAAACCTTTAAGAGTTCCTTAAAGAGGACCATCGCTGTAGAGTTTTTCTATGGATTTTGGTCGGCTGATTGGTTGTTCTCTTGATTGGGGATCGGTGGATAAATGTACCATAGGCAACCACTAGGTGGCACTGTGAACCTAAAATACAACTCCCTGGAGACAAATTGACTGAATATTGAACTACGAAGCAGTTCGAATATCTCTTAGACGAAACAGCTGCCAGCAAAAATAATTACATAAAGATCCTTGGAAGTTTGGAGCACATTAGCCTGACTGCATTTATGTTTTCCACTTTTCAAATTCAATTGGAGTCGTTTTGAAAGGAGCCTTCATTTGTTAAAGCCTCTAAAACTGTAATTAATTGAACGTGATCGGGTGAAGTGGTCCAACGAGAGCGTGACGACTCTTGTGGGTTGCTCTGTGGTGTTTGTGTGTATTCTACTGAGGAAGGGGTCCAGAGTGTGGGGCTGTGCAGCTTTCAAAACATGTCGTAGTGTGAAACAGCACTAAATGCACTCGGCAGATTGTGCTTTGATGATACATTGGCGTCTGAGGCTTTCATTTCTGACTGCATTGACTGGGAATCCCAGAGAGATAGTCATTGACCATTGTGGAAATAGCTAATTGAAAACTGTCAGCATGGACAAAGTACGCTTTGAATAATTGATGCTAATTAAACATCCAACTTGTTTGTAGAGAAATTGTCCAACCCAAAAGGGGCTCAGATAGACTGCTAAACACATTGAAATGATAACAGTTCAGCTGCAGTAGCTGGACTGGACATTTCAGTTCAATAGATCTAAAATGGCCCTTACTTTTTGCCAAGGTAGGTTAGGCTATGTCTAAGCTGCCTCCTTTACTTGTTTCCTTCTGCTGCAATTGTCTATATATAGCCCTATCCAGTCTATGCCTTGCACCTAACTAACTTGGGTATGTTTCTTACCCTGTCCTTCTCCTGCCCACTCCTGCTAGCTTGAGCATTCACGGGCATCACAACAAACCTACAATTATGAGCGGGTGGCAATTACAGTGTTCAAAGCCCAATGACCGACATGGAGTGGGCTGAGCAGAGGGCTTCACACAGAGATGGGGCTGTGTTAGAGAGATACACAATGAGAGGGAAAGAGAGAGAGGGAAGGAGGGAGGGAGATAGCTGATAAGTGCTTAGTGTATCTGGGATTGAGAAAAGGAGGGTGGGTGGATTGAATGTGCCCTTGTTCCACTTTTGAATTAATTTACTCAGATACAAAACTTCAAACATAGGGAACTAACTCACTCAGAGCTAAGGTAGGAACAGCACCCTGTATAAAACCCAATGGAACAATATACTGCAATTCTCTGCTGTCCTCTCTAGTGGCATGCAACAGCAGAAGGTACAAGGTGCCATCCACATCTCTGTCACTCATCTGCACCCCTCCAGCCTTCTTTTCCATCCCGACAGATAAACACAAAACCAAACACAAACCGCAGAGTTGTCCTGTATCACATCAATCTTTAGGAGAGGTAATCAAAGTCCCTGTAAGAGCTTATGCTCTCAAAACTTTGGGCTCTTTTCCCCAGGCGAGGATTTAGTTTGGGTTAAATCAAACAGAAACAACAATCTGCCTCAGTTTAATTTGCAGCAGTCAAGCATCATTCTATTTGACAAGATACTCTCCAGAACACTTCTGTTTCCCACCAGAAGGTAATTCAAACCAAATGGTCCCCCAGCTTGAAGAACTAATGAGTCCTCTAGTTGGCCTACGCTACTTCGCTAACTCAGGTAACAGTAAGGAAAACAGAAGTGCTAGCTAACTGCTTTCGTGTCTCTGACTTCTTTAATATGACATGCTATTTTATCAAATTGATTACCTAACGTTTTAATTAAATCATGCAACAATTAACTCATTAATAACCTGGGGAACCACGGAAGTATTAGTTTATATAGAGCGGCTATCTCCCGAATCCACTCTTAAAGATCTTTTATATCAATAGCAGTCAGTCATTAATTATTCATAACCTAATATCAGTCTCATCTGAATGTTGTACAATTCTTGGTTATCTGCACAAACCCAGCCTTTAGTTATGAATCATCCATACACAAATTGGCTCAATTATTTATTTACTAACTAATTAAACAATTACAGAATATACAATACATAATAACATTATACAGTAAATACCGTCCCTAGTGGACTGAACAAAAACAGTTTGTTTATAACACGATAGATTCAGAGAGAAGAGAAGGGGGAAGGGAGAATAAGGAACAGCGGTCTCTATTGGACCTGGGAAACTATTCTCACATAAATACATATGCCACTAGCGGTCGCTCATTCGGAAAAGCAATGCATTGTATTTACATGAAGCTGGCTTCGATAGTTGAGTTGGTGATGTGAGGCTCTGGTTTGCCCAGTCGATGTCGCCATCGTCCTTTGTGACATCTTCCGAGTCGTCGTGTGAGAGGTTCACGTGGCCTAAGAGGTTCATCTCACTCTGAAGATGCTTCCGCGTCGGTCAGTGTTCTCGTACTAGATTTACTACCTTTCCAGCTGCAGTTTGTTAGGCTGGAATCTATGACTCACTTCTTCTTGAGCGATCAATACTTCAGAGTTCATACCATTTCACGTGTGAAGCAAGCTCTCTCGTTTCCTGGCCTGTATAGTTGAAATTAGCCCTTTTCAACGTGGAGGACAAGTCCTCCCTTTATTTGGAACTTAGGTGACTTTGTCACGGGGGCTTTTATAGACATGTAGAAAAGAGTTTGGTTACTGAGTAGTTAAACTTTACATGGGAGACAATTCTAATTTTAAAGCTTAACATCACATTACATCATTTCACAAATAGTTATCTTTGCTCATTTATTTTATACAATAATTAGATGCAAGCCTCATAACCTGTATAAACAGAGTTAGAGTAATGTGGCTGTATTATCTTTCATGAGGTCACAAACATGAAACAAAAAAGACCGGGTCGTAGCTGGCTTTTCCACCGACTGTTTACACATTCTCCAAAATAGGAATATTGTTAAATTCTCAAATTCTGGGATGTAGTAGAATTTGGTGGGAGAGTTCCTTTGTTCTACTGTGACACTCTCTCTCCCATTCTGCATGGTCAGGGAGACAAGGCATTTACGACGTGGTTGTAAAGTCATAAAACTGCTCCACCTTCTAACAGGAAAGGGGGAGGGGGTTGTTCACATCTCTGTTAGCCAATTCACTGAAAGGGCTAGCGTCATGACACCGCTAATGACCTGTGTGGAAAGGTTACTATTCCTTTAACGGCGCCTAGTGTTCTAGGGTTGCCATGGTTTAAGTACACATGGCGACAGCGCTACTTTGGCCACATAGGTCCGCTCTCCTGGGTTTAGCTCCCATCTTTCAAAACAAACCCACACACTATAATTATTCCTGCTACTGCTCGTAAGTATGCCGAACCAGAGAGAGAAAGCATTCCCGCATTTATGGAAAACAAACAGCACAATAACACAAACATTTAAATGAGCCAAAATGGGGAGAACAGATGTTTCCAGGTTCTGCTAGGCCGTGGCTGAAAGTGACACCACTAGGGACGGCTTCAACATAACATGCCATTTCCTGCATCTGGGACCAGTCTGTGAGCACTATTGACGCTCACGCTAAGACCGCAGTTCCAGTGGTAGGACCTTGACACAGTGTGGTCAGTGTGTGCTAGCCACAGATGACGTCCATCCTTTGATGGTAACAAGGGAGCCACGAGTTGTTATAGTAATGGACCCCCACCTTTAGCTCAATCATGGCACCACTCACACAATGTGGTTTACTTTGTCATACTTAAGATCACCAGGAGTAATCAGGGGAAATGATATATCAGCCTCTGAGTCATATTTTATTGTATTTTACCCCTTCTTTTCCTCCCCAATTTCAATCTTGTCTCATCATTGCAACTCCCCAACAGGCTCGGGAGGCAAAGGTCGAGTCATGCGTCCTCCGAAACATGACCTGCCAAACCGCACTTCTTAATACTGGCCTGCTTAACCCGGAAGCCAGCCGCACCAATAATTCAGAGAAAACACCATTCAACTGGCGACCGAGGTCAGCCTGCAGAAGCCTGGCTCGCCACAAGCAGTCACTAGAGCGCGATCAGCTAAGTAAAGACCCCCCGGCCAAACTCTCCCCTAACCCGGATGACGCTGGGCCAATTGTGCGGCGCCCCATGGGACTCCCGATCACGGCCGGTTGTGATACAGCCTGGGATTGAACCCGGGTCTGTCATGTTTTTGACATTTGCGAGTCACATCGTGGCCTCACAGAGTGTCATAGTAGCGGGGGAAAAAAATTTACAAGCTCAACTATGGGTGTCATGGCAACTAAAGTGCTAGCTAGCTTCTCTTTTACCCTTTGATATCAACCAAAAAAGATAGGGAGGACATATCAGACTCTGGCCTCAGAATTGATTACCCTAGTACCTGCACAAGCCTATAGTGCGGTAGATGACAAAGTACTCGCACGTCACTTTAGTTCTTTGACTATCAGTGCTGAAAGCTATTCCCGAGCAATGAAAACAAACTTCTATTAATTAAGAGATGACAACAAGCAATTTCCTTTGTTCTCCCACGCAGGGGAGCTTGATCATAGAGCAAAGCCATCCTGCTTAACTTCTCTAGACCCAGTAAGATAACAGCGATTGCTCTTAGTGCCTGCAGGAGTCTGTTTGCTTTGGCTTTCATTGCAGACCACTCATAAAATATTTAAGTTCAGAGGCTGCCCACTGGGCACACACTAGTTCAATCAACGTTATTTCCACATCATTTCAACAAAATTACATTGAACCAACGTGGAATAGATGTTGAATTGATCTCTGTGCCCAGTGTGTAGCTATTCAGAGCTAAACATAGAGGCCACAAGTGTAATATTGTGTTATTGTATTCTATGCCATTAAATTCTATGCTATATTGTATTACTTTCTGTGTAAGAGTGTTGGCCGCTGCCGACGAACAGTTGTAGACACAAAATCCCATGACAACCTGTGAAGTGCTTATTTTGATATCGAATGAGATCATTATTTTTCTTTGAATATAATATAAGACAGCGATATTTCCCTAATAAAATGATCAATAGATGTGTTACTGTCTGCACTCTATATTGGGATGTGTGTTTGGGCCGTTGCACTGTTGTCTACAACAGGGCTAGGCAACCTTGGTCCTGGATCTCTCGGTGCGTTTGTTTATTCCACTTCTGCGTTACACTTTTCACTGTTTAGCCCCCCCGTCAGCCCGCTTACTCACCCTGCAGTGCCTCCTTGGCGCGGTCTAGCTCCTGCTCCTTCTGGGCCAGCTGCACGCGGAGCTCGGTGGCTGAGAGCACGTCGGCGGAGCAGCCTCCGTGGCCCTCCTCCAGGTCCTTACTCAACATGTCCTTCATCTGCCTCAACAGGTGCACCTCCTCCTGGAGTTGGGCCACCTCCTCCCGCAACAAAACTATGGAGGGAGACAAGGAGAAAGAGAGAGGTTATAGGGATCTATTTGTTATGAAATGGTGATACTCTAAACTGTACTGTTAAGTAGGGAGGGAGGGACATAGATAGTTAGTCCTGCATTGGTTATGAAAATTATGGTAGGCCCACTTAAAACTGTACTGTAAAACAGATAGGAAGGAAGGAGAGAGCAGGGAAAGGAGCTAGAGAAAGATAGAGAAAGAGAGAGAGGTTAGGTCTCTATTTGGAATTGATGGTACTCTAAACTGTACTGTAACACAGAGAAGGGAGAGAGAGAGGGAGGGAAAGAGAGACTGGGAGTTTTAATATCACAGTTAGTTGTTGGAATTAATAGCATCTCAAACTATTCCCTGCTCTTGTATAGCAACACATGGTAGGACGGAGAGATGGAGGTAGAAAGGGGAACGGAATGAGAGAGAGTTTGTTTGTTGTAAATATTACTGCAAACTGCTGCCCTTTTGCATGAATGTTAGCTGTTGAACAACACAGAGAAATCCATATCATGCCAATGAAGGGCACAGCAAGAAAGGGCTCCACTGAAATCATCAGGACAGAGATGGTAAAGTGACTGGAAAAAAGCATACAGAAGAACAAAGGTTCAACTGTCATTATGTACAGTATTTAGATAGATGCTTCTACATTCAAACAAACTGAGAACAAGACAGTTCTTCAGAAGGTGTGCTAAGATTAAACTCTGACCAATATGCAGCTAAAACATTGAACGATTTTCATACAATGAAAAAAGTCCTACTTGGATTTAACTGAGACTAATTTATAAAAAGGAACGAGTCGAGTCATCCTGCTCAGGAGAAGCTGGAGAAAACAGCTCATGCCCATCTCAACTGCCAAATATCAAAATCAGACTATTCTCATGTCCCAGCTCCAATATCCCAGCAGGAGTCAGAAACTACGCAGTAATGAATGGGGAAGTTGAGCAGAAAAACATAGGTTCAGTTACATACGCCTTGCTAAAGAGCGGAAACAACCGTTTTCAGTGGAGTACCAAGGTTAAGATGTGGCTCGACTAAAAATGATTGTGTGGCTCATTGCAGAGAGCTTACAATAGGATAATAATATTCAGATGTTGGGCCATCTCCAAGAACATAACCTTATGCCTTACATGATGAAGAAACACAAATGTCTGGATGCACATCCTCTGTAATAATCATTTGGCATTATTCCCTTTAGCAAATCCATTCCATCGACAGTTTACAAAGGGTTGCTCTATGAGTTCCACAAAAATTCAACATAATAAGCTCAGAATTCACACGAGGATGACATCCTTATCCATAACTAATGTCCTTATTAACTTCCACAGTGGCCAATCAAATCAAGACACTTGGTTGTGTTTGTTGGCTTGATTGTTCCCACCCCCTATTACTCAAATGCCACTACGGTCATGTGATCTCTTTCCTGTGGTGGGTGGCGACCTTTCCCTGGAGCGTCCATCTCAACCCTGCTCATTAGTGCCCAGTGGGCACGTCGCCCGCAGCTTTCCCAGCAATCCCCTCTCAGCAACTTGCTTCTCAGCTAACTGGGCTAACTGGAGACCGCTCTAGTATGTTTCCTGTTTCAACTGGGTCATGTTCATTAGGCACCAAACAGAGGAAAACAGACAAACACGGTGGGACTACCTGCATTTGTCTAATAAGAAACGCTCCTTTTTTGTTTTCAGTTGCAAAATGTTTCCGTTGCATTCCCTAATGAACATGACCCTGCATTTGCAAACATACCACAGCATTGGCTTTACCACCTCTCACAGAATGCAGCTTGCTACTCATCACTTTGGAAGAGTCTCTGAATCTATAACAAAGCTTTCAGAGAATGTCAATGCTTTTGTGATACCTGCATCATGCTGTTATTCAGAACTTTCTGTACTTTCTATTTGTGTTCACTGACTGAAATGAACCTGTAAGTGGCTCCAGATAAGGGTGCCTGCTAAATAACTCAAATGTAATGTAAAAGGGTTATTAGGGGAGTGGTTGAATAAAACCACCGGTGTGGCAGTGTGTGTCATTATGCTGAGGTGTAGTTAATGGAGCCGATAATAGACCCACATTTTGCGGAGCATCCCAAGCAGTAATACTTCATTGGGAGAGTGAGACCACAGGCCATTTTGGAAACACAAATTCACACATTTAGTAATGTTTGAGAATTCAATGACTTACTAAGTTAGCCTCTATTGATTGTGCTTGGGCAGCACATTAATGAGTCATAAGGACGTTGCTGAGCACAGAATATTGGGTTTTATCTCGTCAACACACCACACAAATCATACAAAACAATTACAGGGCTGACTGAGGCAACGGTCACTTGGGTCGTATCCAATCGAAACTGATAAGCGCACGTTTCCGGTGGAAGGCAAAGAAGTGTTCCTGAACTGTTCACTAAGAGTAGTGGGTTTGAATTTTTTATTTTTTTTCCACAGAGAAATTAACATAAAGGTCTACTACTGTCTGTAATAACCAGATATACTTTGATTAGATGTTAGGTCTCACACCGCAAAACTCTGGGTATCAGGTTGATTGAATATCATCTATGAAAATATACTATTGCATCAAAGTTGTATGTTAACTTAGTCAGAGGGGATGAGAGAACTAAGTTCACACACCCCATTGAAAGAGACCTCCGGCAAGTACCCAAGCCATTTCTGATGTGTCTGTCTGTGAATATGTTACATTGTAGTTAGCGAGAGTCGCAGCCTCTCTGCAGGCGAGCGAAGCCCTGAAACATTCCAGAATGAGAGGTGGTGGTGGCAAGGGAGGAAGATGGCAGCCTATTTGTCAGCGTTTATGCTTCCTTTGAGCTATGGATGAGGCGAGCAAGCACCACAGCTCTGCATGACAAATGACACCCAGAGTGAGTCTCCCGATAAGTGCAATCTCTCCTGCTCTCCTTCCTTTCCTCCTCAGGACCATCTGGTTATTCACCATCATTGCGGCTGCCTGTGTAGTGTGTACTAAGAGGCTGGGTGTGCGCTGTGTAGCTACCCTCATGGCTATGGCCTTCACTGAGACGATAGTAAAATATGAACGCATACTCTATATGTGGATGGATGTGAGGATGGATGTGAGCTTATGAGACAAATACAGAGTCACACCTGTGAGCTCAATAAACAACTCCTAGTGCAGTGCAGTTGAATCACTAAGACAGAAATGGCCTTGTGAGCAAAATAAAAACCCGCATAATAAACAATGTGATCTATAATAACCCATGCAGTCATTCAGTTTGCACAGCTAATTAGTATTCAATCACTCTGGCAGCCACACACGGATGTGACACAAAAGAACAGGGGCGCCATTGTGTCACTGACTCGCTGTTGATGCCTCGAGTGAAGAGACGTGTTTACGCTTCTCCCCACTAAACATTGAAAAGCAAATCATCCACACAATCCCTTCGAACAGGCTTTCTCACTGATCGAGACCATTATTAGCATCATCAAAAACTCTTTCAAATTCACAGGAAGAATAGTAGCCTAGCTAGCGTAGCACCTTTAGTGTCAATTCTTCACATGGACGTCAATAATGTACAACAATGCAAGGTTTTTGACTGTCAGACCTGTGAGTCCACAGAATGTGAGAGGTGTGTGATAGACGGTGGATGAAGTTGGTACGATACTGAAGATAAAGAAGTAGCAGTATTCGTTTGCTGTGGAGCAGCACTGTTAGCGACGGTGGGCTACATGCAAGGGAATGAGAGGAATCCGTCAGGGCTGTACACTCTCTCCTCAGGGTTTTGAGGAGTAATGAATCTTCCACTAGCCAAGCCTTCACCGCCACCTGTTCCCCACTGGCTAATACATCCAACTCATTTGTGCTAGCTAGCACACCTGCCAAGTGGCAGCTAGCAGCTATCTCACAAGCCAAACAGGGGCTTGCTTAGCATAGTCACAAACCTTGAGCTAGCACCTGACTCCAGCCAGTTTGAAATGAACTGCTGAAGTGGACCTAGTACACTTGTCAAATGGAACGAACTCAACTGCCTCACTTCACCTAGTACACCTGACTGCAAGAAGCTCATCGGCCAAACCATGACTTAACTACAAATTTGCGCTTTCAAAATGATCAAGCTTGCATATCATACTTGAGCTAGCACATTCATCAACTTGTGGCCAGCACCCAACCATGACTCCAAGATTGATGGAAACTTGCTCTTATACAGTCAGTATATAAGCTACTAGGTCTACAACCAAAACAGTGCTATATGATATTTTGTGTCATTCAATGCCCACAGCACATTCACGGTAAGTTTAAAGTGCATTATACAAATTCTAATCATTCGGGTGTAAATGTTTGTCTTTGACCAACATCTTATATCATTCTGAGGTTTCAAAGCGACACAATTGAGGCTAATGACCAATGAAATTCGGTTGCTTGCTTGAAACTGTGAAATATGTGCATGCATTAACACCCCTCCATCTCTCCAGCCACTCCTCTCCAATTCACCAACCAAATCTGCTTCTACTTATCGTGATTCATAGAAACAGTAAATAAGATATGTCCATGTAAATGACTGTTTAAACGAGTCTATTTGCATAATGGCAGCCATCCTTCAGTTGCTATGCAATGGGATCAGTAAATTATGGGACTGATGTTGCTATCCCCGGTGTCTCTGATGCACTGATGGAGAGATAAACATGACTCTCGCACTATATCAGACAGTAGTAACAAGTACGTGTCAGTTATAAGATGGAGGATAGTCAGGGCTGACAAGACACCAGCTATAAAAACCAAAACATCAGCACCTCTGTGGCAATTCTGAATCAGCTAGCCCTTTCCTGGTATGGAAAAGCATGGATATAGTAATATAAGAAGAGAATGCAAATATCACTTCTACACAACTACACTTCTCTTGCCTGCCTATACCAACTCCTTGCTCTGGCTAACAAAATGCTATGCTACGACTGCGGACGCTAGTTTATTCTCTGCAGAAGATCTGAGCACCCTCCCAACGTTTTCCAGGACGTGAACACATTCGAACCGTTCTGATTAGTCCCAGAAACAGATGGGCAACTACACATCTTTACATACAAGTAAGCTTACGTCAATGACACATTGTCTCTATCAAGGCTCTAGTTCATTGTGTGGCTAAACAAACATTAATTCTATGAAAATGTAAGCATCAAGCTTCAAATTTTCCTGCACCACTTTAAGTCTCCATCATTGGTTAACAACAAACAATTGGGAGAGAGAGTGAACAGTTTGCCTGTATACTACCTTAACATAACCTTAAATCATTGCAATGAGTATTTCATTCCGCTGCACCTCAGACTGTTGTGCACTCCTTTCTCTGGGTTTTCTGTGATTAGCTTTCTCTCCCTTTACCTCTCTCTCCTCTTCCTCGCTCCTCCAATAGAAACAGTGGAGATTCTCGAACCTTACCCGTGTGTCTGAACGTTCTGGCAATCTGTCAGAAGGCTGAAAAGTTTTGGCATGGACCCCCTATTCTGTTGTCTAGTTACTTTACCCCTACAGTGCCTTCACACCCTTTAGTTTTTCCACATATTGTTGTGTTACAAAATGCCATTTAAATTGATTTAATTGTCTTTTTTTTTTATCAACGATCTAAACAAAATACTCTGTAATGTCAAAGTGGAAAAAAATCTCACATTTGTAAAAAAAAAAATATATGAAAAAGAAAACACTAATATATGTTGATTAGATAAGTATTCAACCCTGTGTGTCAATACATGTTAGAATCACTTTTGGCAGCGATTACAGCTGTGAGTCTTTCTGGGTAAGTCTAAGAACTTTGCACACTTGGATTGTACTGTCACGATCGTTATGAGTGGACCAAGATGCAGCGTGGTATGGTTCCATCCTCTTTATTTAGAAGTGAAACTCAAAGAAAACATTACATTTCAAAACGAAACATGAAACTACTATAGTGCTTGCAGGCAACTATACATAGCCAAGATCCCACAAAGCACAAAGGGGAAATGCCTAAATATGCCTAAATATGATCGCCAATCAGAGACTACGATAAACAGCTGCCTCTGATTGGGAACCATACAAGGCAAACATAGAAATATATACAGCTAGATGACCTACCCTAGTCACACCCCGGCCTAACCAACATAGAGAATAAAAAGCTCTCTATGGTCAGGGCGTGACATGTACAATATGTTCACATCATTATTTTTAAAATTCTTCAAGCTCTGTCAAGTTGGTTGTTGATCATTGCTAGACAGTCATTCAAGCCGATTTAAGTCAAAATTGTAACTAGGCCACTCAGGAACATTCAATGTTGTCTTGGTAAGCAATTCCAGTGTATATTTGGCCTTGTGTTTAGGTTATTGTCCTGCTGAAAGGTAAATTAGTCTCCCAATGTCTGTTTGGAAAGCAGACAACCAGGTTTTCCTTTAGGATTTTGCCTGTGCGTAGCTCTATTCTGTTTCTTTTTATCATAAAACTCCCTTGCCGATGGCAAGCATACCCATAACATGATGCAGCCACCACCAAGCTTGAACAAATGAAGAGTGGTACTCATAGATGTTGGATTTGCCATTTTTTGTAGTTTTACTTTAGTGCCTTATTGCATGTTTTGGATAATATTTTTTTTTGCTGTACAAGCTTCCTTCTTTTCACTCTGTCATTTAGGTTAGTATTGGGGAGTAACTACAATGTTGTTGATCCATCCTCCGTTTTCTCCTATCACAGCCATTCAACTCTAACTGTTTAAAACAGTCACTTTATGATGAAATCCATGAGCGGTTTTCCTTCCTCTCTGGAAACTGAGTTAGAAAGGATGCCTGTACCTTTGTAGTGACTGGATGTATTCAAAGTGTAATTAATAACTTCACCATACTCAAAGGCATATTCAATGTCTGTTTTTTGTTTAAAAAAATATATATACCCATCTACCAATAGGTGCGAGGCAATGAAAAACCTCCATGGTCTTTGTGGTTGAATCTGTGTTTGAAATTCACTGCTTGACTGAGGAACCTTACAGATAAATGTATGTGTGGGGTACAGAGATGAGGTACTGTAGTCATAAAAAAATTCATGTTAAACACTACTATTTCACACAGAGTCCATGCAACTTATTATGTGACTTTCGCAAATTTGTACTCCCGAACTTATTTTGGCTTGCTATAATAAATGGGTTGAGTACTTAGTTACTCAAGACATTTCAGGTTTTGCTTTTAATTCATTTGTAAAAAATGTGAAAAACATAATTCGACTTTGTTTCAACGTTGTGTTAAAGTCAGCCTTTAACACAACAAAATGTGGAAAAAAGGGTGTGAATAGTTTCTCAAGGCACTGTATCTACCTAAATTACCTCATAAAACTGCTCATCAACACGGTACTGGTACCCTGTGTATATAGCCAAGTTATTGTTACTCATTGTGCATTTATTCCTCGTGTTATAATTGTTTTGTATCATTTTTTGATTTTTCTCTCTACATTGTTGGGAAGGGCCTGTAAGTAAGCATTTCACTGTTAGTCTACACCTGTTGTTTACGAAGCATGTGACAAATAACATCTTACTTGATTTGATTTGTCAATGTCTGGCGGAAACGAGGCTGCTGAAATTGGACTTGGCTGGAATGGAAACTGAGGTCTAGATTGATAGAGAATGACAGCAACTGTCTAGAGGGGGGTGCATTTTTTGATTGTTTTTCCCTCTTCAGACTGAGTGAAAGAGGGAGATGGGGGGGGGGGGGGGGTTCAATTGGGGAGACAAAATCAATTAATGTGCTCCATGTCCCTGTAGAGTTCTCGTTCTGCTCACTCATTGAGTGGGGAACGGGATGCTAAGGTGTAGCAGAGTGGAAATTCCATCCCAATCTGGGCGCAACCTCACAGCCCCTTTGCACACCAACACAACGCCACTCAAGAAGCATCGTCAATACCTCAGACCAGAAAAGCCTTTTGTGGCTCTTGCGCAATGGTACTTATAGGTCTCAACGTCATTGCACAATAGCTATCAGACACCTAGTTAACTTTGAATGGGGTATGGTAGTAGGTGCCAGGAACTGCAACGCTGCTGGGTTTTTCACATGCAACAGCTTCCTGTGTGTACGGGGGTGTAACTCAATACTAGGAAGGTGTTCTTAATGTTTGGTACACGCAGTGTAGGTCCTTGAAAGCTTCTCTGAACAGCTCAGTCTTTAGCTGTGCCTTAAATGAGGTCCGTCGCTGTACTCAACTTGAGTGGGTTGAGTCACTGATGGGATCTTCCTGTCTGGTCTTGCGCCCCCTCGGGCTTGTGCGGTGGAGGAGATCTTCGTGGGCTATACACAGCCTTGTCTCAGGGTAGTAAGTTGGTGGTGTGTTGATATCCCTCTAGTGGTGTGGGGGCTGTGCTTTGGCAAAGTGGGTGAGATTATATCCTGCCTGGTTGGCCTTGTCGGACAGGACCACAGTGTCCCCCGACCCCCCGCAGCATCTATGCTGCAATAGTCTATGTGGGCTAGGGCCAGTCTGTCCTACCTGGGGAAATTCTCCTGTCTTAACTGGTGTCCTGTGTGAACTTAAGTATGCTTCCTCTTATTCTCCCATCTCTCTCTCCCCCCATTTCAACTGTTCTGCCTGGGGCTATGGAACCTGTTCACCGGACCTACTGTTTCCCTCCCTTCCTCAGAATGATCGGCTATGAAAAGCCAACTAATATTTACTCCTGAGGTGCTGGCCCGTTGCACCCTCTATAGCAACTCCAGTCCTCGAGAGCCTGATTGGCGTCACACTTTTTCTCCATTCCTAGTAAACACAGCTGATTAATCAAATTGTATTCTAAGCTGAAGATCATGATTAGGTGATTATTGGAGTCAGGTGTGTTAGCTGGGGAAAAACTGTGACACCAATCAGGCCCTCGAGGACTGGAATTGCCCACCCCTGCTCTACAACCACTGTGATTATTATTTGACCCTGCTGGTCACCTATGAATGTTTGAACATCATGAAGAACGATCTGGGCTTAAATGGCCATGTACTCTGATAATCTCAACCTGGCACAGCTAGAAGAGGACTGGCCACCCCTCAAAGCCTGGTTCCTCTAGGTTTCTTCCTAGGTTCCTGCCTTAGTAGGGAGATTTTCCTAGCCACCGTTGCTAGCCAGCATTGCTTAATGTTTGGGGTTTTAGGCTGGGTTTCTGTATAATCACTTTGTGACATCTGCTGATGTAAAAAGGGCTTTATAAATACATTTGATTTGATTAGATTTGCAGCCCTGACAGCGATTGGAAGTGTGTTCCCCAGCCGAGGAGCCACACAACTGAAAGCCTTGTCACCCAGGGCTAATGAAAGGAGACCTGGAGGAGCGAAGGTTGCGTGTGGGGCAGCAGGGTAGGATGAGGTTAGACAGATACGCGTGTTCTGAGTTCTGGATAGCTTGGTAGGTGTGAACCAGGATTTTAAAGTCAATGCATGAGAATATGGTGAGCCAGTGAAGGTTGAACAACACTGAAGTGATGTGCTCGCGGGGTGAGGTGTGAGTGAGGACACGTGCAGCACAGTTCTGGGAATATTGTAGCCTTCTTAGGCACTTGGCAGATGCACCAACAAACAGGGCATCACAATAGTCCAAACGGGATGAGACAAAGGAGTGGATGAGTCCCTCAGTTGCAGGCTGTGGCAGCATATGTCATAACCTGGCAATGTTCCATTGATTATTTTTTATTTTTTTACTTTGGTCACACTTTGAAGCAGGCTTCAAACGAGAGTGACTGTCAAATATCAAATCAAACTATATTTGTCACATGTGCCCAACACAACCTTACCGTGAAATGCTTATTTACGAGCCCTTAAACAGCAATGCAGTTCAAGAAGAGTTTATATATATATATATATATATTTTTATTTTTATTATTTTTATTATTTTTTACTTCAGTTTATTTGGAAAATATATATATATATATATATATATATATATTTTCCAAATAAACTGAAGTAAAAAATAATAAAAATTAACAAAATAAAATAACGAGGCTATATACAGGGGGTACCGAGTCAATGTGTACGGGTAAAGTGACTATACATAGATAACAGCGAGTAGCAGCAGAGTAAAAACAATTGTAATTAGTCCGGGTGGCCATTTGATACATTTTTCAGTAGTCTTATGGCTTGGGGGTAGAAGCTGTTAAGGAGCCTTTTGGTCCTAGACATGGCACTCCGGTACCGCTTGCCGTGCGCTAGCAGAGAGAACAGTCTATGACTCCTCTGACACCGCCTATTATATAGGTCCTGGATGGCAGGAAGCTTGACCCCAGTGATGTACTGGGCCGTACGTACTACCCTCTGTTGCGCCTTACTGTCAGATACCGAGCAGTTGCCATACCAGGCGGTGATGGTGCAGCTGTAAAACTTTTTGAGGATCTGTGGACCAATGCCAAACCTTTTCAGGCTCCTGAGGGGCCCCAGTGTTATCAGAGTGGCAGACTTGTTGTTGCCTATCTTTACCACCTAGGGGTGGCCCGTCAGGAAGTCCAGGATCCAGTTGCAGAGGGATGTGTTTAGTCCCAGGGTCCTTAGTTTAGTGATGAGCTTTGTGGGTACTATGGTGTTGAACACTGAGCTGTAGTTAATGAACATCATTCTCACATAGGTGCTCCTTTTGTCCAGGTGGGAAAGGGCAGTGTGGGGTGCAATTGAGATTGCATCATCTACGGATCTGTTGGGGCGGAATATGAATTGGGTCTACGCTACGCGGGATGATGCTGTCGATGTGAACCATGACCAGCCTTTCAATGCAATTCATGGCTAGTGACGTTAGTGCTACGGAGTGGTAATCATTTAGGCAGGTTACTTTAGCTTCCTTGGACTTCCTTGGGCACAGGGACTATGGTGGTCTGCTTGAAACATGTAGGTATTACAGACTCGGTCAGGGAGAGGTAATTGTCCGAACCAGCTTGGTTACATCAGCTGCAGTGACTGTGGTGACGGTGCGTAGTACTGGGCAGATCACCTACAGGGGCTGGAGAGGACAGGATAGTGTTGATGTTTTCAATGTTGCTTTGGAAGAAGCAAAGGTATTGATTGCACCGTTCTGGGGAGGCTGAGGTTACAGAGTTGTTCACGAGTTGAGGGACCTTGCTCACAGTAGAGAACAGCACCCGGTAGTTACCACTGCCATTGCTGATCAGTTAGGAGTAATAAGATGTTCGAGCTGCATTTAAGGGCTCTTTGTGGTTTTTCTTATGTTTGTCATACATCTGCACATGTACTGTTAGCTCAGTCTTTTTATACTGTCGTTCTAGACAACGGCCAGTTGATTTGCGAGAGAGTAGCTCAGTGTATCAGAGAGAAGATTTGGAGAAAAACACCAGGCAGGTTTTTAAAGTAGCAACTTCATCCAGTGTGGAGGCCAAGGCAGTGTTGTATTGAGCCACAGAGTCAGTAACAGGCAGGTTGGAGATGGATTCAGTAAGCTAGGTTGTGTTTATAGTTTTGAGACTCCTAAATGAATGGGGTGTTTCTAGGGCTGAGTGGGTACAGGAATAACTAGGATGAAGGTGATAAATTTGTGGTTGGACAGCCCTGACTCATGTCCATCCAGTTTGGCCAGATCCACCCCTGTAGTACAGATCAGGTCCAGAGTATGGTCTTTGTTGTGGGCGGAAAAGTCCACATGCTGTTGGAGTCCAAAGTTGGGAGTCCAGGACATCAGCCAGGAGAGTAGAAAGTGCAGTCAGGGGAGTCGACATGTATGTTGAAATCACCAAGCACCAGCATAGCAGGGCACAAGGGGCTCAGGTGTATTAGTAGCTCAGATGGTTTAGAAAGAAGGTGAGAGTAGAGCTTAGGAGGCCAATAAATCAGCACAGTTAGTACTGATGTATTTGGTTCTAACAACCAGTAGTTCAGTTTAGTGACAAATACTTCCCTTCTCTTATCATGGCGTCCCCTTTGACCAAAGCAAGTCTATATAAATTGACAGGCCCGGATTAAGAAATCATAGGCCCCGGGGCTATGTTTTAATAGTACACAAATGACCGAAATGAGTGGCTACTTTAACACTGACAAACTGAGATGAATCTCTTCTTGAATTCATACAAACAATAGCCCAGGCCAATGAAGCAACACACAGATTGTACAATATTAGTAGACAATGTATATACAGGATATACAGTGCATTCGGAAATTATTCAGACCCATTCACTTTTCCACATTGTAACGTAACAATCTTATTCTAAAATGGATTAAATAAAACATAAATCTACACACTATAACCCATAACGACAGAGTGAAAACAGGTTTTTAGAAATAAAAACAGATATACCGTATTTACATAGGTATTCAGACCCATTGCTATGAGACTCGAAATTGAGCTCAGGTGCAAACATTCTGTTTCCATTGATCATCCTTGAGATGTTTCTACAAGTTGATTGGAGTCTACCTGTGGTAAATTCAATTGATTAGACATGATTTGGAAAGGCACACACCTGTCTATTTAAGGTCCCACAGTTGACATTGCAATGTCAGAGCAAAAACCAAGCCATGAGGTCGAAGGAATTTTCAGTAGAGCTCCGAGACAGGATTGTGTCGAGGCACAGATCTGGGGAAGGGTACCAAAATATTTCTGCAGCATCGAAGGTCCCCAAGAACACAGGGGCCTCAATCATTCTTAAATGGAAGAAGATTGGAACCACCAAGACTCTTCCAAGAGCTGGTCGCCCAGCCAAACTAAGCAATCGAGAGAAAAGAGCCTTGGTCAGGGAGGTGACCAAGAACCCGATGGTCACTTTGACAGAGCTCCAGAGTTCCTCTGTGGAGATGGGAGAACATTCCAGAACGACAACCATCTCTGCAGCACTCTACAAATCAAGCCTTTATGGTAGAGTGGCCAGACGGAAGCCACTCCTTAGTAAAAGGAACATGACAGCCCGCTTGGAGTTTGCCAAAGGGACCAAAGTGGAAATAAGCTTGTCAGCTTTAATGTGTTATCCTTGATGATTTTCTTAATTGTATGTGGAGGTGTCACCGGCTGGAGCGCCCTTATGTATTTAAAAAAAAATATATCTCATAAATTTGATTCATCAATCAACTTAAATGACTCTCAGACCATGAGAAACAAGATTCTCTGGGCTGATGAATCCAAGATTTAACTGAAGGAAACCAGGCAACGCTGGCAGCATCATGTTGTGGGGAGGTTTGTCAGCAGCAGGGACTGGGAGACTAGTCAGAATCGGGGGAAAGATGAACGGAGAAAAGAACAGAGAGATCTTTCATATAAACCTGCTCCAGAGCGCTCAGAAATCAGACTGGGGCAAAGGTTCACCTTCCAACAGGACAATGACCCTAAGCACACAGCCAAGACAATGCAAGTGTGGCTTCGCACAAGTCTCTAACAAAATGTGGAAAAAGTCAAAGGGTCTGAATACTTTCCAAATGCACTGTATACAGTACCAGTCAAAAGTTTAGGCACACCTACTCACTCAAGGGTTTTTCTATATTTTTACATTGTAGAATAATAGTGAAGACATCAAAACTATGAAATAACACATATGGAATCATGTGTTAAAAAAAGAAGTGTTAAACAAATAAATATATTTTAGATTTTAGATTCCTCAAAGTAGCCACCCTTTGCCTTGATGACAGCTTTGCACACTCTTGACATTCTGTCAACCAGCTTCACCTAAAATTCTTTTCCAAGAGCCTTGAAGGAATTCCCACATTCTGAGCACTTGTTGGATGCTTTTTCTTCGGCGGTCCAACCCAACTCATCCCAAACCATCTCAATTGGGTTGAGGTCGGGTGATTGTAGAGGCCAATTCATATGATGCAGCACTCCATCACTCTCCTTCTTGGTCAAATAGCCCTTACACAGCCTGGAGGTGTGTTGGGTCATTGTCCTGTTGAAAAACCAATGATAGTCCCACTGAGCGCAAACTAGATGGGATGGCGTATCGCTGCAGAATGCTGTGGTAGTCATGCTGGTTAAGTGTGTCTTGAATTCTAAATAAATCACGACAGTATCACCAGCAAAGCACCCCCGCACCATCACGCCTCCTCTATGCTTCACGGTGGGAACCACACATGCGGAGGTCATCCATGCACCTACTCTGCGTCTCACATAGACACAGCGGTTGGAACCAAAAACCTAAAATTTGGACTCATCAGAGCAAAGGACAGATTTCCACCGATCTAATGTCCATTGCTCGTGTTTCTTGGCCCGAGCAAGTCTCTTCTTCTTATTGGTGTCCTTTAGTAGCTGTTTCTTTGCAGCAATACGACCATAAACGGACAAGCCTGTCACGGATCTCTCCAGAACTTTCCTCACGCACACCTGTCCCCTATTCCCACAGATTAGTATTTGTATCTGTGTGCCCTTTGGTTTCCATGGTCTTGTCGATTATTGTTACTATGTGTGTTGGTGTGTGTGAGTAACTGTGCTGTGTGTTTGGGGTTTCGTGCCCTTGTGGATTGTGCAGATGATTACGGGTCTCGTCCCGTGTGTTAATCATTGTGCGTGTGTGTTATTTATTCAAGGCACTCCTCGCTCTTTTGTTTTGGGTTTCAATCCTGTGTGTTGTGTACGTGTTTGTTTGGTCTTTGTCCCCGTGCCTTTACACGGCACGTCATAGTTTGGGAGAAATAAAAACCCTGTTACGCATTCCTGTGCCCGTCTCCTGATTCTTTTATACCAGCGTGACAAAGCCACCATGACAGCTACAGTGCCAAGAGATCATTCCTTCAAAACAAATGAGTCTTCTAAAGAATGTGACAGTGAATAACAGGAAAAGATGCAGTGTTTATGGAAGGGTTCGCTAACAGGGCTCCTAAACATTCCTCCTCTGAGATTGAGAAGGCTATCTAAGCCTTATCCAAGGCGTTCAATACAAGAACCATTGTATGAGAGCCAGGAAGAACAATAGAACTACCCAAAAGAGGAATGTATTGAATCAAAGGGGGAATGAAAGAAAAGTCCGAGTCAGGAATGCGGCGAGCGGCAAGTACATTCTTGACAGGAGGTAACAGCCTACTTCCTCCTATTTGTTTTGGACTTGGCAGCAGTCGAGCTATGGCAATACAGTGCTTGAATATCAAATTCAAACAGATGGGCTTTGTAAAATCATTAAGAGATAATCTTGCTGAGTAAAGCTTAACCTGTCTCAACCACCACTTTAATTAAGAAGTTGTTATATTCCAAATAGTCTTATGAGTTCCATCATTAAATCATTTACTTATTCATTACCATATTATACAAGAAGAAAAAGTTAATTCAAAAGATGAGTAAAGCATTTGTATTTCTAGGAAACCTTTACAACACTTCAAGTAAAGTACTTCAAGTATTTTACCCCTAGGGCTCCCAGACAACAATAGACTGAGCCATGGCCTCCCTCGTTAACTTCGTCTCTGTCTCATCGCTGATGATGCCTGAAGACTTGAAGAAGCCAGTTGCACTGTGCTGTGGGTATGTCAATTAAACCTAGATGGCTATGACAGGCTCTGTCTCCGGCCTAATTCCAAACCAATCCCTCGCTCCCTATCCCTAGGCCCCTATGGACTCAAGCAGATCTGAAATGTCTGGCAAGGACTAATACCACATTGTTGATACCTATCCAAGAGATATGAGAAGTCAAGGGTTTAGGGATAGGGCCAAGATATTGATTTGGAATTGAGCCACTGTCTGTCTCCATGGTTGTGCCATTGCGTAGTGAACACACCAGAATACTGCACACTCACAACAGTCACATTTCTCCCATCCCACGTGCTCTTCTCCAGCCACGGAATGCAGCCTGAGAATGAGTTATACTTCATGGATTTATCATTGATTCCACAGAACATTAAAAAGTCAGTGTTCAAACCCACGGTCAGTTAGAGGGAGATTGAAACAAAGTCCTTGTTCAAGCGTGGTGGTTTTTACATATGCAGAAGGCAATGGCTCCTTTTCAAGGTGATACATTCTACCTGCCTTGGTAATAAACCAAACAGAAATGTCTGCAATTTCCAAGGTTGGACTGCATAGGGATAACACACACCAAAGCCTGGTTAGCTCTGGCAGTTGTGGGAACGTTAAGCACGCCCTTGCTCCAGTGAATGTGATTCTCGATGTGACTCTCGGAAGAGGTTCATCTTAGGAGGTTAAGATGTGAAACAAATGGATGTGTCCCTAGCATTTTGAACTGTAAGTAAAAGCCCTGCTCCACATTGCTCATATAGCCGTATAACTATGGTCATCTCTATAAGAAAAAAGTAAATAGACCTATTTAAGGTGGAATTGTTGCGAATGCCATATTTAACCAACTGGGGTGGGAAAGTTATTGAGAGGTGTGTGGTGGTGGGAGGTATTGCTTGACCATATCCCCATATGACTTGCACACAAAGACACACACACACACACACAAGTTGGATGGGGTATTGATCAGTGTTGCCCTTTGTAGGTCAGCTGTAAGCATTAGCCCAAGGCTGACCTTTCAGTCTAGGAGGGATACATGAGGCTAGTCTGTCTACTTCAGTTTAGGGTTATGGAAGAGTCACATACTGCCGCATATACACCGTATTTCATATTTGCTTTATGCTGCTTTATAAGGGGTTACCTGAATGACAACATAACATCATGCTGTATGGGTTGGTATAGATAGCATTCTGTATAATATAAATAACACAGTAATCATGACCTTACTGATCACACGTACACACACGTACACACTAACACCCCAACGCACGCACAAACATATCTTTACGGGCCATTGATAGTGAATCCATCAGTGGCTGTGGATCATAGCGCTTGCTGGCTGAGCTCTGACTACTGATGAAGGCAGTGTTGCTGCGTCTGGAGAGTCCTCTCTGTGGATTAGCTAGTCAATTCACATAAGCAGAACAATCAGCTGGAGACGCCTGAGGACATTACAGGGTCGGGCAGCGTGACGAAAATGAAAAGCGCAGGGGACGCAGCTCCGGGGGCACTCCATTACAGAAATGCAGCTAACATTCCTTATTGATGGAGACAGTGACGAGGGGGAGTCGGGACTCATTTATAAGAGAGATAGGGTTGCTCACATTAACACTCATTGATGAGCTGGAGTGTGCTTTCTGCAGAGGCTACACCAATACCCCCACTCTGACATACAACCTTAACTGTATGATGACAGTCAAAACAGAGATGATGAAGATGCTAATAACATTCACAACCTGGGTATAGAGTTAAACCTGTAAAGCCAATTCATGGTGAGAAATGCCTCTGAAATTTAGCAGGCATTGATGATCATGTATGTCAGGGTTAGAACTGCAATACAGCAGGACAGACTAGTGGCCAATGCCCCATCTAGCAAATACTCCATCTAGCCCGAGAAATCTACAGTCTAACATAAAGGAATGTGACATGCCCCACACTGGCAAGCGTATTTCATGCTCCAGGTCCCCAGAGCAATGAGGGATGCACTTTTGGGAGTGTGTTTGGAGAAGAGCGTGACAGTGACTGAAAAACAGTCCAGTAGGAAAGATTAGCTATTTTCCCCAATCGCATACCTACCAAATCTACTCGCATCACCCTAAAAGCCAAATCTTGTCTGTTGATTGTATCAGCCAGACTGGCCATGGCCAGCACACATCTCAGTGGTGTACGCACGTCCATTTTTTCTCAGGGACTAGTTAAAGACAGACAAATTGAATGCAGAAAGGATATGTACACTCTGAGTCATTTATACTCCCAAATAGTGAAGGTTTATTTTTGATAAACTGAGCATGGCTGACTGCGTTGTGAACCATTGCTAATTAACTATTAAGAAGGGTGCAAGTGTAGCATTACAGAACTTTAATATAGAAATGTATTGTGTAAAACAGATATGATTGTCTTTCAGGTACAATAGGGAATCATGTCAGAACTATTCATTACATTTCTATCTGCAATGTTTAACAAATTTACCCCTATAGCGCAACCAGCACCTATTCTCTCTAGTCTCGACCCTCACTCCCAACCCTCACTCTCGACTGTAATCCCTCCACACTGTTCACAGTTAGCTCCCATTTGTGACAAGCGTGACAACACAAACACTGGGATTAAAATCATTCTGAGCCTACAGATGGACTGATACGTTGGAACTACTTTTCAACCACAGTGACGTTGTCATGGGGATTAGGGAAAGAGGATTCCATAATATGACTGTGCTCCTATTATATAATTAGAATACTACAATGGACATGAACCTTCTTATGATGGGGCAAAAGTCAGCCATGTGGGTCAGGGAGTTGGTTAACCATGGTTTGCCAGTGCTGTGATAAGAAATTGTGTAAAACAATGAATGTGAAGAATGTACAGTGCATTTGGAAAAACATTCAGACCTCTTGACTTTTTCCAAATTTTGTTATGTTACAGCCATATTCTAAAATATATTCAATTATATTTTCCCCCCCTCATCTATCTACACACTATACCCCATAACGACAAAGCAAAGAAATCAGAACCTTTACTCATTAGTTTGTTGAAGCACCTTTGGCAGAGATTGGTCTTGAGTCTTCTTGGGTATGACGCTACGAGCTTGGCACACCTGTATTTGGGGAGTTTCTCCCACTCGTCTCTGCAGATCCTCTCAAGCTCTGTCAGGGAGGATGGGGAGTGTTGCTGCACAGTTATTTCAGGTCTCTCCATAAATGTTATATCGGGTTCAAGTCCGGGCTCTGGCTGGGCCACTCAAGGATATTCAGAGACATGCTTTGTCTTGGCTGTGTGCTTAGGGAGCAGGTTTTCATCAAGGATTTCTCTGTACTTTGCACCATTGATCTTTCCTTCGAGCCCGACTAGTCTCCCAGTCCCTGAAAAACATCCCCACAGCATGATGCTGCCACCACCGGGCTTCACTTTAGGGATGGTATTTGCCAGGTGATGAGCGGCCAAAGAGTTCAATCTTGGTTTCATCAGACCAGAGAACCTAGTTTCTTGTGATCTGAGACTCCTTCAGGTGCCTTTTGGAAAACTCCAAGCAGGCTGTCATGTGCCTTTTACTGAGGAGTGGCTCCTGTCTGGCCACTCTACCATAAAGTCCTGATTGCTGGAGTACTGCAGAGATGGTTGGCCTTCTGGAAGGTTCTCCCATATCCATAGAGATGAACCCTGTCAGAGTGACCATCGGGTTCTTGGTCACCTTCCTGACCAAGGCCCTTCTCTCGATTGCTCAGTTTGGCTGGGTGGCCAGGTCTAGGAAGAGTCTTGGTTGTTCCAAACTTCTTCCATTTAAGAATGATGGAGGCCACTGTGTTCTTGGGGACCTTCAATGCTGCAGACATTTTTTGGAACCCTTCCCCAGATCTGTGCCTCAACACAATCCTGTCTCGGAGCTCTACTGACAATTCCTTCGACCTCAAGGCTTGGTTTTTGCTCTTACAGGCACTGTCAACTGTGGGACCTTATATAGACAGGTGTGTGCCTTTCCAAATCATGTCCAATTAATTGGATTTACCACAAGTGGACAACCAACACCAATCAACCTGTAGAAAGATCTCAAGCTTGATCAATGCAAACAGGATGCACCTGAGCTCAATTTCGAGCCTCGGGCAAAGGGTCTGAATTAGAGGTTGACCGATTATGATTTTTCAACGCCGATACCGATACCGATCATTGGAGGACAAAAAAAGCCGATACCGATTAAAATCGGCCGATTTAAAAAAAAAGTATTTCTAATAATGACAATTACAGCAATACTGAATGAACACTTATTTTAACTTAATATAATACATCAATAAAATCAATTTAGTCTCAAATAAATAAGGAAACATGTTCAATTTGGTTTAAATAATGCAAAAACAAAGTGTTGGAGAAGAAAGTAGAAGTGCAATATGTCCATGTAAGAAAGCTAACGTTTAAGTTCCTTGCTCAGAACATGAGAACATATGAAAGCTGGTGGTTCCTTTTAACATGAGTCTTCAATATTCCCAGGTAAGAAGTTTTAGGTTGTAGTTATTATAGGAAATATTGGACTATTTCTCTCTATACCATTTGTATTTCATATACCTTTGACTATTGGATGTTCTTATAGGCACTTTAGTATTGCCAGTGTAACAGTATAGCTTCCGTACCTCTCCTCGCTCCTACCTGGGCTCGAACCAGGAACACAACGACAACAGCCACCCTCGAAGCAGCGTTACCCATGCAGAGCAAGGGAACAACTACTCCAAGTCTCAGAGTGAGTGACGTTTGAAACGCTATTAGCGCGCACCCCGCTAACTAGCTAGCCATTTCACATCGGTTACACAAGCCTAATCTCGGGAGTTGATAGGCTTGAAGTCATAAACAGCAGAGTTGCTGGCAAAACGCACGAAAGGGCTGTTTGAATGAATGCTTACGAGCCTGCTGGTGCCCACCATCACTCAGTCAGACTGCTCTATCAAATCATAGACTTAATTATAACATAATAACACACAGAAATGCGAGTCTTAGGTCATTAATATGGTCGAATCCGGAAACTATCATCTCGAAAACAAGACATTTATTCTTTCAGTGAAATACGGAACCGTTCCGTATTTTATCTAACGGGTGGCATCCATCAGTCTAAATATTCCTGTTACATTGCACAACCTTCAATGTTATGTCATAATTGCGTAGAATTCTGGCAAATTAGTCCGCAATGAGCCAGGCGGCCCAAACTGTTGCATATACCCTGACTCTGCGTGCTATGAACGTAAGAGAAGTGACACAACTTCACCTGGTTAATATTGCCTGCTAACCTGGATTTCTTTTAGCTAAATATGCAGGTTTCAAAATATATACTTCTGTGTATTGATTTTAAGAAATGCATTGACGTTTATGGTTAGGTACACGTTGGAGCAACTGCAGTCCTTTTTCGCGAATGCGCACTGCGTCGATTATATGCAACGCAAGACACGCTAGATAAACTAGTAATATCATCAACCATGTGTAGTTGTAACTAGTGATTATGATTGATTAAGTTTAATGCTAGCTAGCAACTTACCTTGGCTTCTTACTGCATTCGCGTAACAGGCGGGCTCCTCGTGAGGCAGGTGGTTAGAGCGTTGGACTAGTATCCGTAAGGTTGCAAGATTGAATCCCTGAGCTAACAAGGTAAAAATCTGTCGTTCTGCCCCTGAACAAGGCAGTTAACCCACCGTTCCTAGGCCGTATTGAAAATAAGAATGTGTTCTTAACTGACTTGCCTAGTTTATTTAATCTTTATTTAAGGTGTAAAATAAAAATAAATCAGCAAAATTGGCATCCAAAATTACCGATTTCTGATTGTTATGAAAACTTGAAATCGTCCCTAATTAAATCGGCCATTCCGATTAATCGGTAGACCTCTAGTCTGAATACTTATGTAAACAAGGTATTACAGTTTTTTAAATTTTTTAATAGATTTGAAAACATTTCTAAAAAACAGTTTTTGTTTGCCATTATGGGGTATTGTGTGTAGTGATGAGGATTTGTTTTATTTAATCCATTAATGAATAAGGCTGTAACATAACATCATGTAGAAAAAGTAAAGGGGTCTGAATACTTTCAGAATGCACTGCATCGCTGCTACAGTGAATTAGCAGTTAGTCAGGTATAGATACTCCTGAAAATACCATCCAACCCAATGCCAAAAAACGCTCTAGTCAAATTACAGAGACAAAAAAATACAATTAAAGAAAATAATTCCTCGAAACTTTTCCTGTTGTGTTTACAATGAAGGCAAATGGATGCACTAATGAGTTATTGCTTTACAGCTACGGTGAGAGAGGAGATAGACATGACTGTTTTATTTTTCATTTCTCTTCTTGACAGATTATTATTCCAGGCAGAGTGCCTAGAATGAGAATGGGTTGTATTGGGTCAGGGAATAATTACTTCAGTGGGCAATGTGCTGCAGTAGAATAGTCATTTGAAGAGGAAATTGATGCTCTGCTTGATCATTTTCTATATGCTATGAAAGCGAATAACTAATCTAAGATGGCGGTACTGAGCCTTGCCACTCTACAAGCTTTGATTCTGTGTCTCTCAATTTTGTTGGTGTTTTTCGTATGGAGGTCTACATGTTTACACAAATATAGTAATTTGTAACTAAAATCAGCAAAAAAAGAAACATCCTCTCACTGTCAACTGTGTTTATTTTCAGCAAATGTGTAAATATTTGTATGACCATAACAAGATTCAACAACAGACAAACTGAACAAGTTCCACAGGCATGTGACTAACAGAAATGGAATAATGTGTCCAAGAACAAAGGGGGGGGGGGGGTCAAAATCAAAAGTAACAGTCAGTATCTGGTGTGGTCACCAGCTGCATTAAGTACTGCAGTGCATCTCCTTCTCATGGACTGCACCAGATTTGCAAGTTCTTGCTGTGAGATGTTACCCAACTCTTCCACCAAGGCACCTGCAAGTTCCCGGACATTTCTGGGGGGGAATGGCCCTAGCCCTCACCCTCCGATCCAACAAGTCCCAGACGTGCTCAATGGGATTGAGATCCGGGCTCTTCGCTGGCCATGGCAGAACACTGACATTCCTGTCTCGCAGGAAATCACGCACAGAATGAGCAGTATGGCTGGTGCCATTGTCATGCTGGCGGGTCATGTCAGGATGAACCTACAGGAAGGATACCACATGAGGGAGGAGGATGTCTTCCCTGTAACACACAGCGTTGAGATTGCCAGCAATGACAAACTCAGTCTGATGATGCCGTGACACACCGCTCCAGACCATGACGAACCCTCCACCTCCAAATTGATCCCGCTGCAGAGTACAGGCCTCGGTGTAACGCTCATTCTTTCGACGATAAACGCGAATCCGGCCATCACCCCTGGTGAGACAAAACCTTGACTCGTCAGTGAAGAACACTTTTTGCCAGTCCCGTCTGGTCCAGCGACAGTGGGTTTGTGCCAATAGGCGACGTTGTTGCCTGTGATGTCTGGTGAGGACCTGCCTTACAACAGGCCTACAAACCCTCAGTCCAGCCTCTCTCAGCCTATTGCGGACAGTCTGAGCACTGATGGAGGGATTTTTCGTTCCTGGTGTAACTCGGGCAGTTGTTGTTGCCATCCTGTACCTGTCCGCAGGTGTGATGTTCGGATGTACCAATCCTGTGCAGGTGTTGTTACACGTGGTCTGCCACTGCGAGGACAATCAGCTGTCCGTCCTGTCTCCCTGTAGCGCTGTCTTAGGCATCTCACAGTACGGACATTGCAATCTATTGCCCTGGCCACATCTGCAGTCCTCATGCCTCCTTGCAGCATGCCTAAGGCACGTTCACGCATATGAGCAGGGACCCTGGGCATCTTTCTTTTGGTGTTTTTCAGAGTGAGTAGACAGGCCTCTTTAGTGTCCTAAGTTTTCATAACTGTGACCTTAATTGCCTACTGTCTGTAAGCTGTTAGTGTCTTAATGACCGTTCCACAGGTGCATTTCATTAATTGTTTATGGTTCATTGAACATGCATGGGAAACAGTGTTTAAACCCTTTACAATGAAGAAACCCTTTACGAATTATCTTTGAAAGACAGAGTCCTGAAAAAGGGACATTTCTTTTTTTGCTGAGTTTACTTAATAACATCAGGGAGAAATCGTTTGGAGTCCACAACATATTTTGTTACCTGTGGAATTACTGACTAACAACATACCTGGGCAGTCACTGCCTACAGCTGGGAATACACCGGACATGGAAGCGAGCCAGAAAACTCTACCGGCCCCCTCTGCCTGCCCTGCTATTATCAAACGTCCGATCACCCAGGACTCTGCCATATCCCCCCCGGTTTTGACCATCTAACAAGCCAGCAGGTCAATCAAATTCTCTCTAAAATGAATAGACTGTGGTATTTGCTTCATGATTAAACAGCGCTGGTGTACCAACTCCACAGTACATCCACAGGGATACCTTCAGAGCGTCATGTACCACACTCGATGAGTACATAGACAATGGTGTCATACATCCGGTTCCGTATAGAGACGTGTATTCCCACAAAAACTGCAACGTCATACGACAACAACAAGCCCTGGTTCTCAAAATAACTATCTTTACTTCATATGAAAAATAATGCCGTAAAATATGAACTTCAAAGCAGACAAATATGAACTGTGCTCTGCATAAGGAAGGCCAAAACAAACCACAAAAAAACTAGAAGCACAATTCACTGCCAATGAAGCAGTTCCAGATCAGTCTGGAAAAGCTTACAGGAGATGACAAATTGCAAAAAACGACCCTCGCCCTTCAAATGAGCACTTCTCCCAGACAAACTCAATGTGTTGTATGTGCGGTTTGAGGAAACAAGCGCACAGACACTCAACCCCCCCACTTCAGGTATCTCCCTCCCACCAGCATTCACCATAAAGGAGGATGAGGTCAGAACTGTTTTCAAAAAGCAAAACATAAGGAAAGCAGAAGGGCCGAATCAATTTGCCCAGCTGTGCTCCACCACTGTGCAGAACAGCTGGCTCCAGTGTTCACCAACATTTTTAACACTTCCTTATGCCAGTGTACAGTACCACAGTGTTTTAAAGTATCCGTCCTTCTTTATGGCCCCAAATCACCCAAAACAACCTAACTCAACGACTTCAGACCAGTCGCCCTGACATCTGTGGCCGTGAAAGCATTTGAAAGTCCTGGCCTACTTAACACCATGCACATCCCCATTGATGGACCCACTCATTTGCCTACAGAGCTAATAGGTCTGTAGATGATGCTGTTAACACGGTACTCCACTACACATTGCAATCCCTAGAGACACCTAACACCTACTCACGCATCCTGTTCATAGACTGTAGCTCTCCTTTCAATACCATCAATTCCCACAAACTATTCACTAAGCTGTAGGACTTGAAGTAACAGCCATTACCAGACAAACAATATTTGCCAACACTAGGATGAAAGAGAAGAGTCAGAGCACATCATCTTCTCATGAATGACCAAAGACTGTTTCCTTCATGCTTTTTTTGGCATAGCATTTGCTCAGTCACACAAATTCTCTCTCACTGTATAAAATGTAAATGTGTGTGTGCGAGCGTGCATGTGTGCGTATGTTTGTGGGTTGTTCAAACACAACCTTTTTCCTGGTGTCAAAGGCTAATAGAGCTAGTTGTGTATTTATAGGTTGGGCCAAACATGAGGGCAGCAAACTCTGTCCCCTTGATATTTAATCAAAGAGCGCTGTTTAAGTCTGCACACATACACACACACACACACACACACACACACAAACAAAGGAAATCGTGCCAACAAGTCGACCTTCCGTCAAACATGAATGATAAAGCAGCCTTTCTTGGCAGAAAAAACGTGTGATTAGTTGCTCACACTCACAAGCCTTTGAAAAGTCCAGCCTTGAAAAAAATATACTATCAAATACATTTTTTCCGAGCCTTGGCAAAATAATCTCAGTAGCATCTTGAAATCCCTGGAAAACTCTTATTTTAATGAGAATAGTTCCATTTCTGTTTCCAGCGAAGATGAAAACATTGGTAGTTCAGACGCACAGAACACCTGCGAATGCATAAGCCGCACAGAAAGGAAGTCTGTCACTGCTCAGTTTGTCACCTTTTCAGAGAGGTGTATTGTGGGAGGGAAACCCTATGTCTCTGTGTTTTGTCAACTGAGGTAGAGTTAATGGAAAATAGCGGGAGGCATTCCGAAAGTCAGTGGGATGAATGTTAAAAGCCACAATGGCCAAGTACTTCTCGTTGGTGTAATAGAAATGTGTTGAACCAATGTTTAGCAAAGCCTTTTGCTTTAAAACTACATTCATGGGCATGGAAGAATTGGAGGGTGGTTGGAAACTGGACTATCCACTAAAATAGTATCCTCTGTCTTACAGTCAAGAATAGAAGAAAAGGTTCAACCAAGAATGCCATGTGAAACGATTCAACACATTCTAATGAAAAATACTTAGACTAGATTTTACCCATCAGTGCTTCACCGAAACAAATCCAACTATCTAATAATAATAAAATGGCTGTAGATTATACACTGAGTATACCAAATATTAGGAACCCCCCCCCTTGCCCTCAGAACAGCCTCAATTCATCGGGGGATGGACTCTACAAGGTGCCGAAAGCGTTCCACAGGGATAATGGCCCATGTTGACTCCAATTTTTCCCACAGTGTCAAGTTAGCTGCATGTCTTTTGGGTGGTGGACCATTTTTGATACACATGGGAAACTGTTGAGTGCAGCGTTGCAGTTCCTGACACCTACTACAATTCCCCATTCAAAGGCACTTACATTTTTTGTCTTGCCCATTCACCCTCTGAATGGCACAAATACACAATCCATGTCTCAATTGTCTGAAGGTTTAAAAAGGCATCTTTAACATGTCCCCTCCCCTTTGTCTACACAGATTGAATTAGATTTAACAAGTTACATCAATAAGGGATCATACTGTAACTTTCACCTGGATTCACCTGGTCGGTCTATGTAATAGAACGAGCAGGTGTTCTGATTGTTTGTATACTCAGCGTGTATTTTCAAGTGAAACATTTACCACAACAATCAGGTATCTGCCCTTTTTCCCTAAGCCCTGGCTTTGTATTGAGAACCTGTTGCCCAGTTGCCTGAACTGCTCATAAAAACACGTGAACTACTAAAACACATGAAAGGCAGGCCATTCTCTTAGCCCCTCACAGTATCACACAGAGGGTCTGCTGCGTCTACCCACTCCACTGACAGTCATGTAATTACAGAGGCAGGATCAGGTCACTCTCATAATTACACAGTCACACTGGACACGGCCAGCCTGCTGTGAAACACACACGCATGCATATGCACACACACTCCTACACACACACGCCCTGTCACTTAATTCTGTGTGATGGACAGGCCAGTGGGTGCAGCCAGGATAGGGCAGGAGAGGGAGGGTGGGTGGGCAGTGAAAACAGACACCAGGGTCCCCCACCCAGGTCCCGACTCATTGCAGGGGTAAAAGTTCCGGATGGGGGTAGAGATAATGATACCATAGAGCAAATCCCCCTCTCCACCACACCTTTTCAGATTGAGTGATTGACAACTCTGACATGGTTTACTAGTAGGGGATGATCTCTTGGAGTAAATCCATTTGAATTCAATCACTTTTTTACAGCACCCCTTTTCATTTGAATGAAATCTTCCATATTTGCCCATTGTTGAAGTGCTCAGAAAGGTGCACAAAGTTGAACGATTTTGCATACCATGAGACATCCATGTCTTTATCACTGTAAACATTAGATTGATATAATTTAAAAGCTTACTTTTATTTATTTTATTTTTTATAAAATAAAAAAAAGTTCTCTCACCTTTAAGGTCACTGGTTTTAATACCTGAGCCAAGAAGGTGAAAAATCTGTTTGATGTACCATTAAGCAAAGCACTTAACCCTAATTTGCTCCAGGTGCGCTGTCGTAATATGGCTGACCCAATATAAACAATACATTTCGCTGCACCAATCCGGCGTATGTGACATTACACACTTGTACTGTATATGTATGAAATACCGTAAAACAGTTAAAAGCCGGGTCTCAAATAGCCGCCTGTTCCTTTTAACCACACACATTTCAGCAAATAAACGCCTGTTTCAAATAAACCCAGGTCTAAATTAATTGTTTACAAGGTTACCATGAATTACCATTAATTGTTTGCAGGGTTTAATGTTTGTTTTGTTACATCATTCAGTAATGACTCCGAAAAAATGATGGCAATCTGTTTTTATCGGCAGTAAGAAACTGCTAACCTTTGGCTGCAAACAGCGGAATACTTCTAGCTAACTGGAAAGCATAAAAACAGTCAACAACATTGGGAGTACAGACCCCAAGAAATCAGTCTGGAGAAAATGCACAGTCAAACAGATGAATAATTATTCTGTCAAGGAAGTTAAAAAAATCTCAAAAATAGAGGCATACTAAGAAAAAACAAACGTGACATAGTGTGTAAATAATAACACAGTGTAGGAAATTAAGAAATTTACAAAATCGCTGGAAGTGAATGCAGGAATTAAACAATTAACTATGCAAATGAGCAAAAGCTGTGTGCATTAAGGAAATAGATGCCTGGCTCAAATATATGCCTGTTGTGTCCAGGGATTTAAGCAAATACACACCTGGGCTATTAGTTGAAGTTTTACAGTAGGACAAATATAAGTACCTACCCAATTATTATTATTATAGGTTAAAAAGGAGTCCATTCGATATGATGCTTTGTAGTGTACAACTATATTTATAGTTACCACCTATCCATACAGGAACTCATGTCCCCAGGCAATGAGAGATCAATAATATCTGGCTTTAGCCCAAGATATGGTTGCTTCTAGGTCTACTCTTGAAAGTGACACCACCACTAAAGGTAGACACAGAATAGCTTATCAGTGAGTTGTCTTTCACAAAGAGGGTACTTTAATAATGACACATAGAAGAGGTGACCTGCCCTTGAGCCTGACACTTTGACCTGTCATTTCCCCATGATGCCTGTAAGATCCGACAGCTCTTCACACAAGACGCTGTCAACTCATAGTTCAAAACAGTTTCGGACAAAATAACATTTCATTTCAATTCAGGAATTAAACTGGAATTTCAGTTTACTTCCTAAATTTAAATGGAATTGAGCCCAACACTGGTCACAACTAGTCTGGACTTCAACCTTCACATATACTGTACTAAACCTAGACTTGACTAAGCTAGAGTAAATTGGACTAGATTTGAGATAGAGGAGTTTAAAAGGGAAAACCGATCTACATTGCCTATCTGAGACATTTGTGATGAGTATTCCTGTTCTGGTTTGAACACAAAAATATGTGAGATGCTATTGGGGCAATGTTAGCACGAATGCCTCGTAATTAAGCACAACTGCTAATATGTAGCCACACCTTGGATAGAAGTTAGGCTCTCAGAAGCAATGAATACCGTTGAAAGTGTTTGTTTGTTTTGCTTAGGCGGCAAGAATGGTGTCAGCGACCACACCCTGTGGCTAAGCCAGCAGGAATTACTTGATGTGTTGTCACTGCACAGCTGAGTATGTCACTCAACCTACTAGCAACGCTATTGGGACACTCCAATGACCATTATAACTGCGACCCTAAACAGTATCAGCCTCAGGTGGAAGCAGTGGGGATTCAAGGACAGTAGCTAATGAATACTATGCTCTGGCGGTTAGCAGATAGACCCTATGTGGATGGTACTGAGTTGATTTTGGCCCGCATGGTTTGGAATTGATCAGAGGATTGTAAGCAGATCTGACCAGGTCAGTCCTGAAACAGAGGCGCTCATCCACTGAAGACTACAGTACCCATGAACCATCAAAGTTTAACATGTACGTGACATAGACAATGCTGTCACACACTGAAATACACAGAGTAAAATACACATTCACTCTCAGAGAAATGTGAGCTCAATAACCCTAGATGCAGCACTGTTACAAATATATATTTTTAAACAATGCTGCCTTCATGATTCAGGCACAAACACAAATGTACCGTTGTTCTGAGAAATTCAGACACATTGCTGTAGAAATAACCAAGGACAACACTGAGTCACCTATTCACTAATCCATGACAAAAGGTCTTTAGAAAACAAAAAACAACACTGCCTGAAGGAAATGCCTTCACTAAACAACCCACAATGAATTATGCCGGTGAATTGCAATTAGACAAAACTCATTCATTCAACCATTTCCAAACTACATTTTTTTTAAATAAATGTAAAGATATTCTACCAGGTTGGTATAGGTACACCTTGTTGTCAGTCAGCCTGACACAACTACAGTTTGTTTTAGTGTTGACGTTGGCTCTAGGGTGGCATAGTTCACTCCCATGTTCAAACAACAACAAGCCGTGAGGTCATAGCTGGGTAAAGTAACTGAACGGTTCGACAATGAGTGGCAGCCGGCAGGTGACTGAACATCCCACATGACACTTTTACCCACATGTGAACTCGCTGTTTTCTGAGTTTTAATAATACACATAAGCACAAATAGTGCTGAAAAAAAACAGTCCCACAGGTCTCCGCCGCAGCCCCCCATTCAAAATACCAGGCCTCACCAAAAGCCTCAGTCACAAGCTCCATTCCAGTGTCAGTGTCACTTGAAACTTTTGGTCAGCACACAAGTGCTAAAGGCTACTAGTCAGGGAGAGCGATGACAAGCAGCCACACTCTTCCACTACTCCACTCCTCCTCCACTCACCAGGTTTCCCCTCCTCCCTGTCCGACTTCATCCCCTCCTCACAGGAGAGTTTTCCCAAGGATTCCACTGTCAGGTCTGGGCTGGGAATCTCACAATAGACAACAGGGGAATCTGAACAACACTCCACAGGCAAAAAACACTCTTCTTCCACTGCACTGTGTCCAGGAAATCAGGAAATACTTCCAGAGATTGTCCCTCCCTCTCTCTTGCTCTCGGTCTCTCTCTTTCTGTACCTGTTCTAAGAGACTCCCACAGGTTTAGAATTACATATTCCAATCCTCCCCTCCCCCTCTGTTACAATACTTCACTGGGAGGTGGAGCTAACTAGAGCTGTCACTATTTTCCCACACTGCTCCAACACACAAACACACACAGGTTAGGGGAGGAGTTATGCCAAGGTGCGGTCTTGTAGTAGGCAGGTGAGAGCGTGCGTCAATGTGTGTGTCCTCTCATGCAGGTTGGCCAGGCAATGTAGCTCAATTTAAACAGAGCAGGTTTACAAGTTGCTCTCAAGAACCCAAGGCATTAATAAGGCATTCTGCCTTATCCCAAGGGTTCTCATTTATAAGCACTGCTTACCGGTGGAACCATGTGAACTACAATCCCAATGCCTTGTTCAAACATTTAGAAACTATGTGGTTTTTGAAACATATGGAACTTATCTAATTTCTTAGTTTATTTTAAATAAATAAAAATAGGGGCTAGATCAGCTTTAATATTGCAGATAGATTGTAGCTTCCATCAGTGTAAGTGCATCATTTCCAATCCCCAATATATTTTTTGTAAATACACACACACATATATAGACACATACATATAGTACCAGTCAAAAGTTTGGACACACCTACTCATTCCAGGGTTTTTCTTTATTTTTACTATTTGTAGAATAATAGTGAAGACATCAAAACTATGAAATAACACATATGGAATCGTGAAGTAACCAAAAAAAGTGTTAAACTAATCTAGATCTTATCTATTTTTGCTAACTTTCTATTAAAATGTATTGGAATTAGGTAATTTCTTTCTTTTGGGATATGTATACCCGAGTATGTCCACATCCCACATCAACTACACAGTAATGTAAAAGTGATTTTTTTGTGATCCAACACGTAATGTAGTAGACATCATTTGATTTTAATCCAGAAAGGTTAGAAAAAGTATCTAGATCATCTATGAGGCTGTGGAGGGATCCAAATTGTGGATCAGCGTACAATGGCACCTTTGTTTTTAAGGCCTGGATTTCTAACCCTTTGATATTATTGTTGGATCTGATTTTAACAGCTAACATTTCGATGGCAATAATAAATAGATATGCCGATATTGGACAACCTTGTTTCACTCCTCTTGACAGTTTTAAACTTTCTGAGAAGTAGCCATTATTTACTATTTTAGACCTAGGGTTACTATACATGACTTTAACCCATTTCAATATATATATATGTATATTTTGACCTAAATTGCTTTTGTTTTAGAGATGAGTACTGAATTGCATGGACTCTAAAGGCACATTTAAAAGTGTCCCGTACAATAAGGGGAACCACTGTACCTATGTTATGTCGAAAAAGTCAGTTGTAAAATCTTCTGTCTTAGTTAAAAACAATTTATCATCCAACAGGCTTTGATTACATTTCCAATATCATCGCCCACGTGGAAAATCTGTAAGAGTAAGACATATGTAAATTATATGATGGTCCGACCGCATTCTGTCCCCTATCAACACTTTTTAAACTTTTGGTGCCAGAGAGAATGACATAAGAAAGTAATCAAGACGACTAGCTTGATTGAGCCCCGCCATGTACACTACTGTTCAAAAGTTTGGAGTCACTTAGAAATGTCCTTGTTTTTGAAAGACAAGCACATTTTTTGTTCATTTAAAATAACACAAAACTGATCAGAAATACAGTGTAGACATTGTTAATGTTGTAAATGACTATTGTAGCTGGAAACAGCAGATTCTTTTATGGAATATCTACATAGGCATACAGAGGCCCATTATCAGCAACCATCACTCCTGTGTTCCAATGGCACTTTGTGGTAGCTAATCCAATTTTATCATTTTAAAAGGCTAATTGATTATTAGAAGACCCTTTTGCAATTATGTTCGCACAGCTGAAAACTGTTGTTCTGATTAAAGAAGCAATAAAACTGGCCTTCTTTAGACTAGTTGAGAATCTGGAGCATCAGCATTTGTGGGTTCGATTACAGGCTCAAAATGGCCAGAAACAAAGCACTTTCTTCCGAAACTCGTCAGTCTATTCTTGTTCTGAGAAATGAAGGCTATTCCATGCGAGAAATTGCCAAGAAGCTGAAGATCTCGTATAACGCTGTGTACTACTTCCTTCACAGAACAGCGCAAACTGTCTCTAACCAGAATAAAAAGAGGAATGAAGGCCCCGTTGCACAACTGAGCAAGAGGACAAGTACATTAGAGGTACTTGGTCACCAACAACGAAGAGACAGTCTATAGGGAGGAGGTCAGAGACCTGACCGGGTGGTGCCAGAATAACAACCTATCCCTCAACGTAACCAAGACTAAGGAGATGATTGTGGACTACAGGAAAAGGAGGACCGAGTACGCCCCCATTCTCATCGACAGGGCTGTAGTGGAGCAGGTTGAGAGCTTCAAGTTCCTTGGTGTCCACATCACCAAGAAACTAAAATGGTAAAAACACACCAAGACAGTCGTGAAGAGGGCACGACAAATGCCTATTCCCCCTCAGGCAACTGAAAAGATTTGGCATGGGTCCTGAGATCCTCAAAAGGATCTACAGCTGCAACATCGAGAGCATCCTGACCGGTTGCATCAATGCCTGATACGGCAATTGCCCGGCCTCCGACCGCAAGGCACTACATAGGGTAGTGCGTACGGCCTAGTACATCACTGGGGCTAAGCTGCCTGCCGTCCAGGACCTCTACACCAGGCGGTGTCAGAGGAAGGCCCTAAAAATTGTCAAAGACCCCAGCCACCCCAGTCATAGACTGTTCTCTCTACTACCGCATGGCAAGCGGTACCAGAGTGCCAAGTCTAGGACAAAAAGGCTTCTCAACAGTTTTTACCCCCAAGCCATAAGTCTCCTGAGAAGGTAATCAAATGGCTACCCAAACTATTTGCATTGTGTGCCCCCCCCAACTTCTCTTTTACGCTGCTGCTACTCTCTGTTTATCATATATGCACAGTCACTTTAACTATACATTCATGTACATATGTACATACTACCTCAATTGGCCCCCACCAACCAGTGCTCCCGCACAATGGCTAACCGGGCCAGCTGCATTGTGTCCCGCCACCCGCCACCCGCCACCCGCCACCCGCCACCCGCCACCCACCACCCGCCAACCCCTCTTCATGCTACTGCTACTCTCTGTTCATCATATATGCATAGTCACTTTAACCATATCTACATGTACATACTACCTCAATCAGCCTGACTAACCGGTGTCTGTATGTAGCCTCGCTACTTTTATAGCCTCAATACTGTTTTTCACTGTCTTTTTACTGTTGTTTTTATTTCTTTACTTACCTATTGTTTACCTAATACCTTTTTGCACTATTGGTTAGAGCCTTTAAGTAAGCATTTCACTGTAAGCTGTTGCATTCGGCGCACGTGACAAATAAATTTCGATTTGATTAGAGTGTCTAGTTTGAGTAACAGATACCTCACAAGTCCTCAACTGGTAGCTTCATTAAATAGTACACACAAAACACCAGTCTCAACGTCAACAGTGAAGAGGCGACTCTGGGATGCTGGCCTTCTAGTTCCTCTGTCCAGTGTCTGTGTTCTTTTGCCCATCTTAATCTTTTATTTTTGTTGGCCAGTGTGAGATATGGCTTTTTCTTTGCAACTCTGCCTAGAAGGCCAGCATACTGGAGTCACCTCTTTCAAAAACAAGGACATTTCTAAGTGACCCCAAACTTTTGAATGATAGTGTAAATCTTACTAGGTCAGGAAGGGAACTTATCTATTATATCAGCAAGAAATAATCTTTCAAATAAAAAATCCACACTTCTGTAGAAGGTTTTTACAGATCCTTAAGGCTGTGTCCCTCTAGCTGACAAAATACACCTCCGCTACACTTCCTGTTCAGTTACTCTTACGGCGTTTGAGGCAGTGTTTCGAGCATGCTAGATAACTAATTAGCACAGGTGGTCGTCTATGTCTTCTGTCAGACATGGCAGATCTGCTTCTAGCTCCGAAGAACCTTTGCAGTATTTTGTTTGTGTTTTTATTTCTTACATTATTAGTCCAGAAAGTTTTTTGTGTTATTACATACAGCTGGAAATAACTTTTGGATATCAGCGCAACGGTAACTCACCAGTATTAAACCAGGAATACGACTTTCCCGAATTGAATCCTTTGTTCGTACCTCCCAGGGCAATTGAACTTATCCTGGAGGCTTCTCCAAGACACCGCCGGCGGAGAATAGGTATTCGGAGTGGACTTGTAGTCCGACTCAGGAGGCGTGTACACCATCCACCACTTCCGAGTATACTACTACAGTTTCTGGACAATAAAGTAGAAGACCTCAGGGCGAGGATCTCCTTCCAGAGAGACATCAGGGACTGTAACATACTCTGTTTCACGGAATTATGGCTCTCTCCGAGTATTGTCCCCGTCCATACAGCCAACTGGGTTCTCAGTGCATCGTGCAGACAAGAATAAAGAAATCTCCGGGAAGAAGAAAGACGGGAGTGTATGTTTCATGATTAACTACTCATGGTGTGATTGTGATAACGTACAGAAGCTCAAGGCCTTTTGTTCACCCAACCTAGAATTCCTCACAATCAAATGCATTATGTATGTATGTATGTATTATGTATGTATGTATGTAATGTATTACCTCCCAAGAGAATTCTTTTCGGTTATAGTCACAAGGAACTACACTGGACCTTGTGCAAACTGGAAACCACATATCCTGAGGCCGCATTTATTGTAGCTGGGGATTTAACAAAGCAAATTTTGAGGAAAACGCTACCGAAGTTCGATCAACACATTGACTGTAGCACTCGTGCTGCTAAAACACTCGACCACTGCTACTCCAATTTCCGAGATGCCTACAAGGCCCTCCCCCGCCCTCCCTTTGGCAAATCAAATCATGACTCCATTTAGCTCATTCCTTCCTATAGGCAGAAACTCAAACAGGAAGTGCTCATGCATGTCTATTCAACGCTGGTCTGACCAATCGGGATCCATGCTATAAGATTGTTTTGATCACCCGGACTGGGACATGTTCCAGGTAGCCTCTGAGAATAACATTGACGTATACACTGACACAATGACTGAGTTAATCAGGAAGTGTATAGCGGATGTTGTTCCCACCATAACTATTAAAACCTACCCAAATCGGAAACCGTGGCTTGATGGCAGCATTCGCGCAAAACAGAAAGCGCAAACGACCGCATTTAACCATGGCAAGGTGACTGGGAATATGGTTGAATACAAACAGTGTAGTTATTCCCTCCGTAAGGCAATCAAACAGGCAAAACGTCAGTACAGAGACAAAGTGGAGTCGCAATTCAACAGCTCAGACACAAAACGAATGTGGCAGGGTCTACAGACAATCACCGATTACAAAGGGAAAACCAGCCACGTCGCCAACGCCGACGTCTTGCTCCTGGACAAATCAAATCAAAATCCAATCTAATTTATTTTTCGCCTGCACCAAATACAACAGGTGTAGGTAGACCTTACAGTGAAATGCTTACTTACAAAAAATAAGACATAAAAGTAACAAATAAATAAAGAGCAGCAGTAAAATAATAATAGCGAGGGTATATACTGTGGCTTGCGAAAGTATTCACCCCCTTGGCATTTTTCCTATTTTGTTGCCTTACAACCTGGTCATTGTCCTGCTGGAAGGTGAACCTCCATCCCAGTCTCACATCTCTGGAAGACTGAAACAGGTTTCCCTCAAGAATTTCCCTGTATTTCACTGTGGGGATGATGTTCTCGGGGTGATGAGACGTGTTGGGTTTGCGCCAGAAACAGCACTTTCCTTGATGGCCAAAAAGCTCAATTTTGGTCTTATCTGACCAGAGTACCTTCTTACATGTTTGGGGAGTCTCCCACATGCCTGGTGGCGAACACCAAACGTGTTTGCTAATTTATTTCTTTAAGCAATGGCTTATTTTCTGGCCACTCTTCCGTAAAGCCCAGCTCTGTGGAGTGTACGGCTTAAAGTGATCTTATGGACAGATACTCCAATCTCCACTGTGGATCTTTGCAGCTCCTTCAGGGTTATCTTTGGTCTCTTTGTTGCCTCTCTGATTAATGCCCTCCTTGCCTGGTCTGTGAGTTTTGCTGGGCGACCCTCTCTTGGCAGGTTTGTTGTGGTGCCACATTCTTTCCATTTTTTAATAATGGATTTAATGGTGCTCCGTGGGACGTTCAAAGTTTTGGGTATTTTTTTATAACCCAACCCATATCTGTACTTGTCCACAACTTTGTCCCTGACCTGTTTGGAGAGATCCTTGATCTTCAATTGTGCCGCTTGTTTGGTGGAGCCCATTGTTTGCGGTGTTACAGACTCTGGGGCCTTTCAGAACAGGTGTATATATACTGAGATCATGTGACACTTAGATAACACACAGGTGGACTTTAACTAATTATGTGACTTCTGAAGGTAATTGGTTGATGAATACTTTTGCAAGGCACTGTACAGGGAGTACCGGTACAGAGTCAATGTGCGGGGGCACCGGTTAGTCGAGGTAATTGAGGTAATATGTACATGTAGGTAGAGTTATTAAAGTGACTATGCATAGATAATAACATAGAGTAGCAGCAGCGTAAAAGGGGGGAAATGCAAATAGTCTTGGTAGCCATTTGATTAGATGTTCAAGAGTCTTATGGCTTGTGGATAGAAGCTGTTTAGAAGCCTCTTAGACCTAGACCTGGATGGCAGGAAGCTCGGTCCCAGTGATGTACTGGGCCGTACGCACTACCCTCTGTAGTGCCTTGCGGTCAGAGGACGAGCAGTTGCCATACCAGGCAGTGATGCAACCCGTCAGGATGTTCTCGATGGTGCAGCTGTAGAACCTTTTGAGGATCTGTGGACCCAAGCCAAATCTTTTCAGTCTCCTGAGGGGGAATAGACTTTGTCGTGCCCTCTTCACGACTGTCTTGGTGTGCTTGGACCCTGTCAGTTTGTTGGTGATGTTGACGCCAAGGAACTTGAAGCTCTCAACCTGCTCCACTACAGCCCCGTCGATGAAAATGGGGGCGTGCTCGGTCCTCCTTTTCCTGTAGTCCACAATCATCTCCTTTGTCTTGATCGCATTGAGGGAGAGGTTGTTGTCCTTGCACCACAAGGCCAGGTCTCTGACCTCCTCCCTATAGGCTGTCCCGTTGTTGTCTGTGATCAGGCCACTGTTGTGTCATCTGCAAACTTAATGATGGTGTTGGAGTCGTGCCTGGCCATTCAGTCACGAGTGAAAAGGGAGTACAGATGGGACTGCGCACGCACCCGAGGGGCCCCCGTGTTGAGGATCAGCGTGGTGGATGTGTTGTTACCCTTACCACCTGGGGGCGGCATGTCAGGAAGTCCAGGATCCAGTTGCAGAGGGAGGTGTTTAGTCCCTGGGTCCTTAACTTAGTGATGAGGTATGAGGGCACTATGGTGTTGAACGCTGAGCTGTAGTCAATGAATACATTCTCACATTAGTGTTCCTTTTGTCCAGATGTGAAAGGGCAGTGTGGAGTGCAATAAAGATTGCATCATCTGTGGATCTGTTGGTGCGGTATGCAAATTGGAGTAGGTCTAGGGTTTCTGGGACAATGGTGATGAGGTGGGTGAGTGCTCAAGCTAAACACTTTCTTTGCCCGCTTTGATGATAAAACAGTGCCACCTATGCGGCCCGCTCCCATGGACTGTGGGTTCTCGGTCTCCATGGCCGATGGCAGTAAGACATTTAAACGTGTTAACCCTCACAAGGCTGCCTGAGCAGATGGCATCCCTAGCCGCGTCCTCAGAGCATGCACAGACCAGCTGGCTTTAGATTTCGGACATATTCAATCACGCCCTATCCCAGTCTGCTGTCCTCACTTGCTTCAAGATGTCCACCATTGTTCCTGTATCCAAGAAAGCAAAGCTAACTGAAATAAATGACTATCGCCCCGTAGCACTCACTTCTGTCATCATGAAGTGTTTTGAGAGGCTAGTTAAGATCATATCATCACTACCTTACCTAACACCCTTCAATTTGCATACCGCCCCAAAAGATCCACAGACGATGCAATCGCCACCCCACTGCACACTGCCCTATCCCATCTGGACAAGAGGAATACCTATTTAAGAATGCTGTTCATTGACTATGGCTCCATAGTACCCTCCAAGCTCATCATTAAGCTCGGCCCCTGGGTCTGATCCCCGCCCTGTGCAACTGGGTCCTGGACTTCCTGATGGGCTGGCTCCAGGTGGTGAAGGTAGGAAACAACTCTTCCACTTCGCTGATCCTCAAAACAGTGGGGCCCCACAAGGGTTAGTGCTCAGCCCCCTCCTGTACTCCCGGTTCACCCATAACTGCATGGCCACGCATACCTCCAACTCAAAGTTTGCAGATGACAACAATTGTAGGCCTGATTACCAACAATGATGAGACAGCCTAGTGAGGGACGAGACAGTAAGTGAGGGCCCTGGCGGAGTGGTGCCAGGAAAATAACCTCGCCCACAACATCAGCAAAACAAAGGACCTGATCGTGGACTTCAGGAAACAGCAGAGAGAGCACGCCCCTATCCACATCGACAGGACCGCAGTGGAGAAGGTGAAAAGTTTGAAGTTCCTCGGCGTACACATCACTGACAATCTGAATTGGTTCTTCCGCACAGGCAGTGTGGTAAAGAAGACGCAACAGTGTCTCTTAATAACCCTTGGGAGTCTGAAGAAATTTGCCTTGGCCCCTAAGACCCTTACAAACTTTTACAGATGCACAATTGACAGCATCCTGTTGGGCTGTATCACCACCTGGTATGGCAACTGCACTGCCAGCAACTGCAGGGCTCTCCAGAAGGTGGTGCGGTTTGCCCAACGCTTCACTGTGGGCACACTGCCTGCCCTCCAGGACAACTACAGCACCCGATGTCACAGGAAGGCCAAAAAGATCATCCAGGACATCAACCACCCGAGCAACACCCTGTTCACCCTGTTACTATCCAGAAGGCAAGGTCAGTACAGGTGCATCAAAGCTGGGACCGAGGGACTGAAAAGTAGATTCTATATCAAGGCCATCAGATTGTTAAATAGCCATCACTAGCTGGCTACCACCCTGTTCCTCAACCCTGCTCCTTAGAGGCTGCTGCCCTATATACATAGACATGGAATCACTGGTCACTTTAATAATGGAACACTAGTCACTTTAAAACTTAAAACTAGGGTCTTTTTTCAGAAATTCCGCATGACTGACGTGCCCAAAGTAAACTGCCTGTTACTCAGGCCCAGAAGCCAGGATATGCATATAATTGGTATCATTGGATAGAAAACACTTTGAAGTTTGTAGAAATGTTAAAATAATGTATGAGACTATAACACAATTGATATGGTAGGAGAAAATCCAAAGAAAAACCATCCCAAGATCCCATGCTCTTACAAAGCTTTTACTTTTCTATTGAACATACTTCTTTCCGTATGAAATATTATAGTTTAATTACATGTACCTGAGGATTAAATAGAAACGTAGTTTGACATTTGTAATAACAAAGTTTAGCGGAAGCTTTTTGGATTCCTTTGTCTACATGTTGAACTCAAATCAATGGCGCCAACTAATGTTATCTAACAAAACGACCATGCATGTTGTAGCTGGGACCCTTTTGATTGCAAATCAGAGGAAGATTTTCAAAAAGTAAGTAATTTGTGATTTTATGAAGCCTGTGCTGGTTGAAAAATATGTTGATGTGGGGCGCCGTCCTCAAACAATCGCATGGCATGCTTTTTCTGTAAAGCCTATTGTAAATCGGACAATGTAGTTAGATTAACAAGAATTTAAGCTTTTAACCGATATAAGACACTTGTATGTACCTAGATGTTTAATATCCATCATTTTTACGATTATTTAATTGAATTGCGCGCCCTCCAATTTTACCGGATGTTGTCGACATGTGTCCCGCTGACGGGACGCCTAACCCTAAAGTATACATAATGCTTTACTCATTTCATGTATATATATACTGTATTCTATTCTACTGTTTTTTTGTCAATGCCACTCTGGCATTGCTCGTCCTGATATTTATATATGTCACACACTGATCTGTTTCACCTGTCTTTGTGATTGTCTCCACCCGCCTCCAGGTGTCGCCCATCTTCCCCATTATCCCCTGTGTATTTATACCTGTGTTCTCTGTTTGTCTGTTGCCAGTTCGTCTTGTTTGTCAAGTCAATCAGCATTTTTTTTCTTAGCTCCTGCTTTTCCCAGTCTCTTTTTCTCGCCCTCCTGGTTTTGACCCTTGCCTGTCCTGACTCTGAGCCTGCCTGCCTGACCACTCTGCCTGACCCTGAGCCTGCCTGCCGTCTGGTACCGTTGCCCCACCTCTGGTTCACTGACCCCTGCCTGCCTTGACCCGTCTATTGCCTGCCCCTGCTGGATCATTAAACCATTGTTAATTCGACGTGTCTGCATTTGGGGCTTACCTTCATGCCTGATAATGTATTTCTTAACTCCATTCTTTTACTTTAGATTTGTGTGTATTGTTGTGAATTGTTAGATATTACTGCACTGTTGGAGCTAGGAACACAAACATTTCGCTACACCCGCAATAACATCTGGTAAATATGGTTAATGTGACCAATAAAATTTGATTTGTAAAGAAGCACTGTAACATGGAGATATAGCAGTGTTGGAACACTAAGCCTAACCATATAAAGGTGTGTAGTAATTTAACCTTTTGAAATAATGTTCTTGCTGATATGAAAGATGCGTTCCTTATGTTTCCAAAAACGTACGGAAAGTGACGCATGTTCAGAGTGAGCGTCGATTCCTTCATTTATAGATGCTAAAGGTAGTTAAAGTCTATGAAGGGCCTAGTCTACCGGCTGCCAGTATGCCAGCTGCTACTGCTAGTGTCACTGAATGAATTTGAAATATCGATGGGAGACTCTGTTACAGAGGAGTGTAAATGCTTTTTTAGGCAGGATCATGTTCTTGTATTGTTATATGTTTTAATTCTGTAATGTATTGATTGTTGCTGCCTTCTTGGCCAGGTCTCCCTTGAAAAAGAGACTCTGGGTCTCAATGGGATTTTCCTGGTTAAATAAAAGGTTAAATAAACAAATAATACAGCTCTAATACACACACACACAGAGGTGATGCTGCTCACATAATGGCCAATATTGGACGCAAGTGTGCTCAGCTAAGCAACTTTGGATCAGTATGAAGCATTGAGCATTAAGAGATGTACACTCACAAATCTACAGTAGATTAGTGGTTCAACAACAGAAATTATAGAGGACATCACTAAAGGATTTACACAGGATAGCTTATTCAAACAGTAATGAAATACTATACAGACTAGCTGGACATGTGTAGTTCCCCATTCACACACTGTACATTTCCACCAATAGACATCCATTGGTTTTTTTTTCATACCGCCAACATGTGTGTCAGCAACACTGCATCCAGCCTCCACAGAACGTGGGCCATTTGAGACCCTTCGATGCAGGCATCTCAGCACCACTATACAGGAGGCCCAAACCAAGTAAAATGTTGTAGTGTGTTGTCTGTGCATAATGGACAAAGTGAGGAAATTTAATACTGCCGGCTGAAAGGGGGGGGGGTTGTTCAGCCTTGCTATCCCCCACACCTCGCCCCGCCAAGCACGACTGATTTGCTACTGATTAAAGTGGAATTCATTGGAACAAATTCCTGCTTTCTGGGGGACTGGGAGAGTTGGGAGGGGATGCTCTGTGCTGATTTTACTCTGTGATAATGCCCTAGGGGGCTGAGGAGATATGGAGGAGGAATGCTAAGGCCCAGGATGTCAGACCAGCATAAGAAACACACATTTTAGTTGTCCATTGCAAAACGTTTTAAGTTGCGTGCCCAGAACACAAACCGGTTGTATTATGGCTACGGGGTCTGGGCCTCAACACTGAGAATGTATTTCTAAGTAGGTCATCCTGGAAAGTGGACAGGACATACAGTGCATTCGGAAAGTATTCAGACACCTTCATTTTCCCCAAATTTTGATACGTTACAACCTTATTCTAAAATTGATTAAATTGTTATTTTTCCTCAATCTACACATAATACCCCATAATGACAAAGCAAAAACATGTTTTGAATATTTTGCAAAAACAAACAAAAAAAACTTGGATTCATCAGACCAAAGAATCTTGTTTCTCGTGGTCGGAGAGTCTTTAGGTGTCTCTTGGCAAACTCCAAGTGGGCTGTCATTTGCCTTTTACTGAGGAGTGACTCAACCATAAAGGCCTGATTGGTGGAGTGCTGCAGAGATGGTTGTCCTTCTGGAAGGTTCTCCCATCTCCACAGAGGAGCTCTGTCAGAGTGACCATCGGGTTCTTGGTCACCTCCCTGACAAAGGCCCTTCTCCCTTGATTGCTCAGTTTGGCCGGGCGGCCAGCTCTAGGCAGAGTCTTCATGGTTCTAAACTTCTTCCATTGAATAATGATAGTGGCCACTGTGTGTTTGGGGACCTTCAACGCTGCAGAAATGTATTGGTATCCTTCCCCAGATCTGTGCTTTAACACAATCATGTCTCGGAGCTCTACGGACAATTCCTTCGACCTCATGGCTTGGTTTTTACTGTGGGACCTTATATAGACAGGAGTGTGCCTTTCTAAATCATGTCCAATATATTGAATTTATCACAGGTGGACTCCAATCAAGTTGTAGAAACATCTCAAGGATGATCAATGGAAACAGGATGCACGTGAGCTCAATTTCGAGTCCCATAGCAAAGGGTCTGAATATTTATCTAAGTAATGTATTTCTATAAAAAAAACATTTAAAAAAACATTTTTGCTTTGTCATTATTCGGTATTGTGTGTAGATTGATGACGTGAAAAAATATTTAATACATTTTACAATAAGGCTATTGTAACGGTTTTCCTCCTGCTCTTCATCCGATGAGGAGGAGCAGGGATTGAACCAAAATGCAGCGGAGTTTGAAGACATGATTTATTAAAGAAAAACACGAAAACACGAACTTGACTAAACTAACAAAACAACAAACGGTGTAGACAGATCTGGACGACGGACTCACATAACACACGAGAACGCACGAACAGGGAAAATAGCCTACACATAAATGACGATGAACAAAACAAACCGAACAGTCCCATATGGTGCGACAAACACAGACACAGGAGACAACCACCCACAACGAACACTGTGAGACAACCTACCTAAATATGACTCTTAATTAGAGGAACGCCAAACACCTGCCTCTAATTAAGAGTCATACCAGGCAACCCATAAACCAACATAGAAACAGAAAACATAGAATGCCCACCCAAACTCACGTCCTGACCAACTAACACATACAACAAACTAACAGAAATAGGTCAGGAACGTGACAGCTATGTTGTTACAAAATGTAGAAAAAGGGAACACTTTTCAAATGCACTGTATCAATATGAAGATATAGCTTTAGGTTTTGTGATTTATATGAACTATAAATGACCACAGTCACTGCAAACTGTGTCACGTCAGCCATTTTTAAAGCTTGAGAAACCTGTTGAGGAGAGATAAAAAATTATTATGTGAAATTGAATGAAACAATAATGTATGTTGATGTTAATATGATGTTTCTATATGATAATAGCATAATATATTTAATATGTCATATACAATTTTTTAACAGTTTCACTAATTCATTTTAATTAACTTAATCATTATGACACACCCCTCACTACTGTCATTAGTTACACTAATTGCACTGTGTGTCTACATAACCTGGTTCAAGTATTCATGACATTACCCTGAGGAAGGCACAGTGGTGCCGAAACGTTGGTAAATACACATTCAATTGCTGGGAGATTATAAATGGAGTGTGCGACTTTCTTTATTTTGATAGTTTATTTGCCGTTAGTCAGCACCTCCATACAAACTATTATTCTGGGTGTGCGCCAGATCTATTTTTTATTTTTTTTATCTGCTAAAACTATTAAGAGCATTGTGCACTGTTATTGCTAATTGCACCACCATAGACAGAGAACAGACTGTGGTAGCCTAAATGTTATCTACAAGAGCTACATAACATGCCTATAAGAGTATTGAGGTTTATCTGGATATTGAGGTTTATCTTTGCATGTTGCACTACAATTGCTAATTCCACCACCATAGACAAAGTACAGGCTGTGGTAGCCTAGATGCTAGCTATAAGAGCTACATAACAGGTCTGTAGCATTTCCTACATTGAGTGTATTGAGGTTATCTTAGCGTGTGACGTCAGTAGGAACACTTTCAGCTTCAGATCAGGCCCGGACACTCATGAAGATGGATTGCTAATCAAGTCTGCTGGGCATACTAATTAAAAGGCATTTAGTTGGCATGAGCCTGCAATTTACACTGCATTAAAAGGGCATCAGAATGTGCATCGGCGACAACGGGAGAACAGTGAGCATTCTTTTCAGGAAGCACTGGGCTCAGCACCAGTGAACAATGCCCAAGGCCTGTGTCTGGAGTGTGGCTGGATACATAGACCATGTGGATTAGCAATAGCTACTGCTAACAACATGCATTTTTCATACACAACCTAGTGGGACTATGCTAGCCACTGCTAACAACATGCATTTTCCTACACAACATTGTGGGTTTATGCTAGCTACTGCTAACAAAATGTGTTTTCATACTGTAAACAAACTTGTGGGGTTAGGCTAGCTACTCCTATCATTTCCAAACACAACCTTGTGGGGTTACACTAGCTACTGATACCATTTCCATACACAACCTTGTGAGGTTACACTAGCTACTGATAACATTACCATACACAACCTTGTGAGGTTACACTAGCTACTGATAACATTACCATACACAACCTTGTGAGGTTACACTAGCTACTGATAACATTACCATACACAACCTTGTGGGGTTACGCTAGCTACTGATAACATTACCATACACAACCTTGTGGGGTTACGCTAGCTACTGATAACATTTCCATACACAACCTTGTGGGGTTGTGCCCAATACTGCTAACAACATGCATTTTCATACAACCTTGTGGGGTTATGCTAGCTACTGCTAACATGTACAATCACAATGGGATGTGGTGGTTCAAGACATAAAATAGACATATTGTCATACTGTAGTAGGCCAATGAAATACCTTTGACTGCTTACTTGTGTGCAAATGTGTGTGCAGGTGGTGTCTTCACTGTAATCTATGCACTCTGTATTCACTTTGAAGTGTCTCCAATTATGTCAGATACAATTTTGATCTCAATGAGCACATCTAGACTATAGAGGTCAGATATGAAATGAGCCTCTCTCCCCTCAGTATGTAAATATATGTAAATTTCTACATTAATTTGAAAACTGTGGCGTGGGTTCTATACTAACGGGTGCTTTCACACTGTTGAGTGCTGTTGAGGCACACTTGGGTGCAGTGGCTGGGATGGAGAGAAGAATGATACAGCATTTCCCTGTCCTTGCCCATCTGTAAGGTCAGGCTACGTACCAATTACACACACACACAAACTTGCAAGCAGGCACACGCATACACGCACACACACAATCTTTTGTAGACCTAGAGGTGATGAGCTGAGAGCACAATCCCTTAAATGAAAATCAATGCAAGCAGCCAATCTGTTTTACTGCAAAGTCTGTTTACACAATGACTTTACAGGACAGTAGAACTGCCAAGTCCTGCCAAGAAGATGTCAACTGAATTTCATTGTGTGTGTGTGTGTGTGCGTGTGTGTGTGTGTGTGTGTGTGTGTGTGTGTGTGACTGTGAGCATGTGTGTGTGACTCTAAACATTTGTGTGTGTATGTAAATGCCCTATGTACATAGTCATTGAACATTAGACACTTTAATTATGTTTACATACTGTTATACCTACTTCACATGTACAGTTGAAGTCGGAAGTTTACATACACCTTAGCCAAATACATTTAATGTCACGTTCCTGACCTATTTATGTTAGTTTGTTATGTGTGTTAGTTGGTCAGGACGTGAGGTTGGGTGGGCATTCTATGTTTTCTGTTTCTGTGTTGGTTTTGGGTTGCCTGGTATGGCTCTTAATTAGAGGCAGGTGTTTGGCGTTCCTCTAATTAAGAGTCATATTTAGGTAGGCGTTGTCACAGTGTTCGTTGTGGGTGATTGTCTTCAGTGTCTGTGTAATTGTTTGCACCATACGGGACTGTTTGTTCGGTTTGTGTAGTCTAATTGTCCTATTCGTGCGTTCTTCTTGTTTTATGTGTGTTCGTCGTATAGGTCTGTCTACACCGTTTGTTATTTTTGTTAGTTTATTCAAGTTCGTGTTTTTTCGTTAATAAAATGTCATTTCACTACGCTGCGCCTTGGTTCCCTCAATACTCCTCCTCTTCCGAAGATGAAGAGGAGGACCGCCGTTACATTTAAACTCAGTTTTTCACAATTCCTGACATTTAGTCCTAGTAAATATTCCCTGTTTTAGGCCAGTTAGGATCACCACTTTATTTTAAGAATGTGAAATATCAGAAAAATAGTAAAGAGAATGATTTATTTCAGCTTTTATTTCTTTCATCACATTTCCAGTGGGTCAGAAGTTTACATACACTCAATTAGTACTTGGTAGCATTGTATTTAAATTGCTTAACTTGGGTCAAACGTTTCAGGTAGCCTTCCACAAGCTTCTCACAATAAATTGGGTGAATTTAGGTCAGGTTTGGTCAGGTAACTGAGTCAGGTTTGTAGGCCTCCTTGCTCGCACACACTTTTTCTGTTCTACCCCCACATTTTCTATAGGATTGAGGTCAGGGCTTTGTGATGGCCACTCCAATACCTTGACTTTGTTGTCCTTAAGCCATTTTGACACAACTTTGGAAGTATGCTTGGGGTCATTATTCATATGAAAGACCCATTTGTGACCAAGCGTTAACTTCCTGACTGATGTCTTGAGATGTTGCTTCAATATATCCACATAATTTTCCTACCTCATGATGCCATCTATTTTGTGAAGTGCACCAGTCCCTCCTGCAGCAAAGCACTCCCACAACATGATGCTGCCACCCCTGTGCTTCACAGATGGGATGGAGTTCTTTGGCTTGCAAGCCTTCCCCTTTCTCCTCCAAACATAACGATGGTCATTATGGCCAAACAGTTCTATTTTTATTTCATCAGACTAGAGAACATTTCTCCAAAAAGTACAATCTTTGTCCCCATGTGCAGTTGCAAACCGTAGTCTGGCTTTTTTATGGCGGTTTTGGAGCAGTGGCTTTTTCCTTGCTAAGCGATATAGGACTCGTTTTACTGTGGATAGAGATACTTTTGTACCTGTTTCCTCCAGCATCTTCACAATGTCCTTTGCTGTTGTTCTGAGATTGATTTGCACTTTTCGCACCAAAGTATGTTCATCTCTAGGAGACAGAACACGTCTCCTTCCTGAGCGGTATAACGGCTGTGTGGTCCCATGGTGTTTATACTTGTGTACTATTGTTTGTACAGATGAACGTGGTACCTTCAGGCGTTTGGAAATTGCTCCCAAGGACGAACCAGACTTGTGGAGGTCTACAAATCTTTTTCTGAGGTCTTGGCTGACATCTTTTGATTTTCCCATGATGTCATGCAAAGAGGCACTGAGTTTGAAGGTAGGCCTTGAAATACATCCACAGGTACACCTCCAATTGACTCAAATGATGTCAATTAGCCTATCAGAAGCTTCTAAAGCCATTACCTAATTTTCTGGAATTTTCCAAGCTGTTTAAATGCACAGTCAACTTAGTGTATGTAAACTTCTGACCCACTGAAATTGTGATACAGTGAATTATAAGTGAAATAATCTGTCTGTAAACAATTGTTGGAAAAATTACTTGTCTCATGCACATAGTAGATGTCCTAACCGACTTGCCAAAACTATATTTTGTTAAAACAAGAAATGTGTGGAGTGGTTGAAAAACGAGTATTAATTACTCCAACCTAAGTGTATGTAAACTTCCGACTTCAACTGTATATACTGTATCACACTTCACCATCTGGCAGTCCGATGGACGAATCTGTGTTTGACGGATGCCAGGAGAACGCTACCTGCCCAAATGCATAGTGCCAACTGTAAAGTTTGATGGAGGAGGAATATTTATTTATTTATTTTTTAAATTTATTTTTCGGGGGGAGGATCAGCTTAATATTGCGGAAAGAATGTTGCTTCCAATGTAATTGTCTGCATCATTTCCAATCCCCCATATTTTTTTGGGTAAATATATATATCCTTTCACGTATGCATACATATACACATATATACATACACATACCTACATAGACATACATACTTTTTTTAAAGAGTATACCTTTATTATTATTCCCAGCAAACCCTACCACCGATCCCCCAATTGGAGTAAACTGATAAACATTTCTGTTTTTACCTTCAATATATACATCTTATACACATTTTACAGACACAGTCTACTTTATAATAGTTCTCTCTTGTTTGTTCTTAGTCCTTCCTCTATTTCTGTTGTCCATCCAGTTTGATTTCGACTTGTAACTGTGCTATTTCACAATAGCTCCGCACCTATACACATTTCACAGATCCCGTATGCCCTACATTGTTTATCTTGTTATTAGTCCCACCCTTCAGCTCCACTCAACCTTTCCCATCTATCTTCCAACATCATCCATTTCAGATTTTTATTTGCCATATATTTTTCAACTGTGCTGTGATGCTTCACAAAAGATTTGAATCTTCCTATTTTTATTTATTTTTTATTTTACCGTTATTTTACCAGGTAAGTTGACTGAGAACACATTCTCATTTGCAGCAACGACCTGGGGAATAGTTACAGGGGAGAGGAGGGGGATGAATGAGCCAATATTAAATTGGGGATTATTAGGTGACCATGATGGTTTGAGGGCCAGATTGGGAATTTAGCCAGGACACCGGGGTTAACAACCCTACTCTTACAATAAGTGCCATGGGATCTTTAATGACCTCAGAGAGTCAGGACACCCGTTTAACGTCCCATCCGAAAGACAGCACCCTACACAGGGCAGTGTCCCCAATCACTGCCCTGGGGCATTGGGATATTTTTTAGACCAGAGGAAAGAGTGCCTCCTACTGGCCCTCCAACACCACTTCCAGCAGCATCTGGTCTCCCATCCAGGGACTGACCAGGACCAACCCTGCTTAGCTTCAGAAGCAAGCCTGCAGTGGTATGCAGGGTGGTATGCTGCTAATTATTTAGCACACTTTTCTTTAACCTTTTATGTTCTTTATTCTCATAGCTTCCACGGATTGTAAATTAAAAATAAACATCTTTGCTAAAATAATTATTATATTATTGATTGATTGACTATGGCTTTTCAAATCCCCCAGTTTTGCTATCTGTAGCGTTAGTTCTACGCAAATGTTGCAATTCTTCAACCATTCCTGGACCTGTGACCAAAAACGAGCTACATGCGGACAATACCAAAATAAATGGTCTAATGACTCTGCCTCCTCACAGCAGAATCTACAGAGCTGAGAAGATTGTATCCCCCATATATATAACATTCTATTAGTTGCAAGAATTTTGTACAATAATTTAAATTGAAAAATTCGAAGTTTTGAATCCGGCGTTGTTTTGCGTATCAATTTATAAACCATGTGCCATGGAATGGGTACATCGAAAATCTCTTCCCAACTATTTTGCAATTTATATGGCACAGCTGTAAGTTTTTTGGTCCTTAAATGAAATTGGTATATGTTTTTATTTATCACACTTTTCTTTAACCATTTATGTTCTTTAATATAAGGCCGACATACAAGTTCCTTACTTTTATCCCCTTCCACCTGCCTCTTCCATTTTTGTGGTAATGCTGCAATTAATTGGTTGTAATTTTGGGTAGAGCAGACATTTCCATATGTCTGTGTTAGCTGCATGTGTGACATTACTCCACCAGTCCTATTTATGATATCATTCACAAAAATTATACCTTTTTTAAACATTTCTTCGATAAATACAGTTTTTTTTATCAATTACTATATTTGAATTTAACCACAAGATTTGTTGTACTATTTGTTCCGTCCTTTCAGGTGGATTAAACTGAAATTGCAACCAACTTTCTAAGGCTTGTTTAAAAAATTAAGATATTTTGGAGATTATTTCCTTTTCAAGCAACCGAAAGTGAGCAGGTGTAATCTGAATAAAGGGAAAAAGGCCCTTCTTGAACATAGGATGAGACATTCGTACCAATCTACTAGAGAACCAGTTTGGATTTAAGTATAACTTTTGTATGACTGATGCCTTTAGTGAGAGGTCTAATGCTTTAATATTTAATAATTTCTGCCCTCCGAATTCATATTCGTTATATAAATAGGCCCTTTTAATTTTATCTGGCTTGCCGTTCCAAATAAAATTGAATATTTTTTGTTCATATAATTTAAAAAGCAGGTCACTAGGTGTAGGCAAAACCATAAGCAAATAGGTAAACTGTGATATGATTAAAGAGTTAATCAGGGTGATTTTCCCACAAATAGACAGGTATTTTCCTTTCCATATTAGCAAGATCTTATCTATTTTTGCTAACTTTCTATAAAAATTTATTGGAGTGAGATCATTTCTTTCTTTTGGGATTTGTATACCGAGTATGTCCACATCATCGTCAGACCATTTAATTGGTAAACTACATGGCAATGTAAAATGTGTATTTTTTAGTGATCCAATACGTAATATGGTACATTTATCATAATTTGGTTTTAATCCAGAGAGGATAGCAAATGTATCTAGATCCTCTAAGAGGCCGTGGAGAGATTCTAGTTGTGGTTTTAAAAGAAAACATGAATCATCAGCGTACAATGACACCTTAGTTTTTAGGCCCTGGATTTCTAATCCCTTAATATTAATGTTTGATCTAATTTTAACAGCTAACATTTCGATGGCAATAATAAATAGATATGCCGATAGTGGACAACCTTGTTTTACTCCTCTAGATAGTTTAAAACTTTCTGAGATGTAGCCATTATTTACTATTTTACACCTAGGGTTACTATACATAATTTTTACCCATTTTATAAGAGATTCCCCAAAATTGAAATATTCTAGGCATTTATATATAAACTCCAGTCGTACTTTATCAAAAGCCTTTTCAAAATCAGCTATGAAAACCAGGCCTGGTGTCCCCGATATTTCATAGTGTTCTATTGTTTCCAGTACTTGCCTTATATTATCTCCAATGTATCGTCCATGTAAAAAACCTGTCTGATTAGGATGAATAATATCTGACAAAACTTTTTTTATTCTATGCGCCAAGCATTTTGCTAGGATATTTGCATCACAACACTGAAGTGTAAGAGGTCTCCAATTTTTTAAATGGACTGGATCTTTATATATACCACTTGGGTCCTGTTTCAGTAATAATGATATCACACCTTCTTGTTGCGTGTCTGATAATCTATCATTTATATAGGAGTGGTTAAAACAAGCTAATAATGGTCCTTTGAGTATATCAAAAAAATGTTTGTATACTTCCACTGGTATGCCATCCAGTCCTGGAGTTTTCCCATCCTTAAAGGCCCCAATTGCATCATGTAGTTCCTCCTCTGTAATTAGGCCTTCACATGAGTCTTTCTGTACAGATGTTAATTTTACATTATTATTAGGGAAAAAATCCATACAATTAGTTTCAGTTAGTGGAGATTGAGGAGACTGAAACGAAAACATATTCTTAAAGTACTTTACTTCCTCTTTCAAAATATCATTTGGTGAATCATGCGTGACTCCATCATTTGTAACAAGTTTTAATACGTTTTTTTTGGTAGCATTTCTATATTGAAGATTGAAAAAGAATTTGGTGCATTTCTCCCCATATTCCATCCAGTTCGCTTTATTTTTATAATATATTACACTGGATCTTTCTTGAATAAGTTCCTCCATTTCTTTCTGTTTTTCCTCTAACTTATTCTGTGCCTCTATGGTACCGTTTTTATTGTTATCTAACTGTACTGTTAGTCCTTCAATTTCCTTTGTTTATATGGACTCTTTTGATCGAAATTGCTTTTGTTTTATAGATGAGTACTGAATTGCATGGCCTCTAAAGGCACACTTAAAAGTGTCCCATACAATATGGGGATCTGCTGTACCTATGTTATGTCTAAAAAAGTCAGTTATAAATTCTTCTGTCCTAGTTCTAAACAATTTATCATCTAGTAGGCTTTGATTAAATTTCCAATATCCTCGCCCACGTGGAAATTCTGTAAGAGTAATATATATGCCAATTATGTGATGGTCCGACCGCATTCTGTCCCCTATCAAACACTTTTTAACTTTTGGTGCCAGAGAGAATGATATAAGAAAGTAGTCAAGGCGACTAGCTTGATTAAGCCTCCGCCATGTATATCTCACTAGGTCAGGGTATTTAAGTCTCCATATATCCACTAATTCCAATATATCCATGACATTCCGGATTTCCTTATGTGCCTGATGGTGATAGTTTGTAGTGTGATTTCCTTTCCGGTCCATAGAGGTATTTAAGACCGTATTAAAATCTCCCACTATAATAATAGAGTCTAGTGTTGCTTGTAGAGTTGATACATTCTTATATATATTGTCAAAGAAGCTTGGATCATCATTATTCGGACCGTATAGGTTAATAAGCCATATATGTTTATTGTCCAATAACATATTTAAAATAATCCATCTACCTTGAGGATCTGTTTGGACAAGTTGCACATTTGGATCAAAGTTATTATTAATTAAAACCATCACCCCTTTTGAATTTCTTTGCCCATGGGAGAAATATATTTCGTCCCCCCAGTTCTTTTTCCACAAAACTTCATCTAGAACTGTTGAATGGGTTTCCTGTAAACAGTAGATATTATAATCCTTCTCTTTTAGCCAGGTAAATACTGATCGTCTTTTCTTATTATCTGCTAAGCCATTACAATTGTAACTGGCTATACTTATTTCACCACTTACCATAATGAGACACACCTTTCAATTATTTTTATCAAAATATATGTTTGTAAACGTCCTATTAACCTTTTGCCAATAGGTGGCGCAATTAACATTTTTTATTTCTGAGTGTCACCAAATTAAACTGCCTCGTGCTCAATTCTTGATCGTACAATATGCATATTATTAATTCTATTGGATAGAAAACACTTTCTAGTTTCTATAGACGTTGGAATTTTGTCTGTGGGTGACCCAGAACTCTTTCTACAGCGAAATCCATGACAGGTACTGCGATGGTCTGAGAGCGAAGCTCTGATTTCAGATCAGTTTTGAAAGTCTCTGTTTATCCTATGGAACGACATTAACTGCACCCGCCTTCCCCTGGATGTCAGTAACCAATGAGAAGTGGAATGGGCATTCTGCGTAGCTCTCAGAGGTTATAAAACGCGAAGGAGTGAGGGTAGCCCCCCTTTCGACTCTTGCCATTACGCAGAAGAGGACCTCGGGACACCATTTTCAGAGGCTCGGTTATCAACGTGAAATGTATCTGTCTGTAATTTAATTCGATATAGGAGTTAGAAACATCATAACGTAGTTAATCTGAACCGTTTTATAGCAATTTAGATCCGTTTAGTGCGATTTTGAGGCATTGCTTTGTTATGCACTTTCAAGCACCGGGCACGTTTATGGGTCCCGGTCGAACGTTAGTGGTCATTTCGACGGACAGAGGACATCTTTCGACCAAAAGAAGATTAGACCCAAGAAAGGATGCATTGCCCAAGAATCTGATGGAAAATCACCTCATAGTAAGAAATATTTAATATGATAAATCGTTGTTCTGTCGAAATATTTTAAACGCATAATCCGCCATTTTGTTTGCCATAGCTTCGCTTGGCGAACCCTGTATTGCACAGTAAGGATAATCTTAGAAATGTAAATCCGCGATTGCATTAAGAACTAATTTGTCTTTCGATTCCTGTCAACCCTGTATTTTTTAGTCAAGTATATGATTAGCTTTCAATTAAACTAGATCACTATGAAAGATGGCGTCCGACATGTTCAGGCTTGATTTGCTACTATTTTCATTGTATAACCACGTTTTTTTATGGCTAAATATGCACATTTTCGAACAAACAATATATGTATGTTGTAATATGATGTTACAGGAGTGTCATCGGAAGAATTCTGAAAAGGTTAGTGAAAAAATGTATATCTTTTGCCGATGTTTACGTTATCGCTCTCTTTGGCTAGAATCTATGCTCTGGTAACGTTTGCATATGTGGTATGCTAATATAACGATTAATTGTGTTTTCGCCGTAAAACACTTAGAAAATCTGAAATGTTGTCTGAATTCACAAGATCTGTGTCTTTCCATTGCTATGCTTTGTCTATTTTTATGAAATGTTTTATGATGAGTAAATTGGTCATACACGTTGCTCTCTATAGTAATTCTAGTCGCTTTGGTGAGATTTGTGTTGGTGGCTGCAATGGCAAACTATGATTTATACCTGAAATATGCACATTTTTCTAACAAAACCTATCCTATACCATAAATATGTTATCAGACTGTCATCTGATGAGCTTTTTTCTTGGTTAGTGGCTATCAATATCTTAGTTTAGCCGAATTGGTGATAGCTACTGGTGTTGAGAAAAAATGGTGGACAAAGAAAAAGGGTGTCTTTTGCTAACATGGTTAGCTAATAGATTTACATATTTTGTCTTCCCTGTAAAACATTTTAAAAATCTGAAATGGTGACTTGATTCACAAGATCTGTATCTTTCATTAGGTGTCTTGGACTTGTGATTTAATGATATTTAGATGCTACTATTTAAATGTGACGCTATGCTAGCGATGCTAATCAGTGTGGGGGGGTGGGGGGGGGATCCCGGATCCGGGTTTCAGAGGCAGTAAAAGTTAAAAAGTAACATAATGATTGAGTGTCTATATAGTTGTACCATGACATTTGCATCTCCACTAAGCAAACCTCCAATTGGTCCCCACTATTCCACCCGCCAAAAGCCCCCATCTCGAGTTGGGTTGTCACCCCAATGCCCGGCAGACCACCCCCGACCCCCCGCATCGCACAGCCCCGGACCGACTGGGATCCATCCTTCGAAAAGTGCACACAGCACCATCCACCGAACCGAAGCAGATCCATTGCCAAATGCATTTCCATCGCCCTCACCTCGATTTTTATTACATATTGCTGTGAATCATCCTCTATAGTCCCTAACATCTTTTACTTCTTCCTTCGCAACAGTTGCGGGATACACACATACACCCACACACATACAGCCCTTACCCCCACACAACCATAAGCCCACCCTCTCAACAATTGCACTATCCCAGAGCCCAACTCAAGATGGGTCATGATTAACAAATGTACTTGCAGTTGCAGCTGCATGAGAAGGCCTGCAAGACCGCGCAAAAAATGAGCATAAATGTAGAGATTTATTTACCATTGTCACATCCTAGATGATGGAGGTCAAATGTACACCTTCTTCCTGAAACACCCACAATACGGTCATCCATTTTGACCATGTTCCCAAGCATCTCCATGCAGTCCGATTGGTTTCGTGCCACCAGGGCCACAATAATATACCCCCTCTCTGAATGTCCGAGTGTGACCCCCTCCCCATGGGTTACTGCAGCTAGTGTTGCCAGCACTGCCACTGCCTGGGTGGGGGCACCCCACCGGAATCCCCACCGGCTAGGTACAAGGTCATCAAGGTTCTCATTAGCAGCTTTGAGAATTTCCTTGTTTATTATGCTCTCCCTTTAGGGGGCTTTGGCTTTGCAGGACCAACCCTGCCAAGCAGGCTCAGAATCTTGAGGGGGCAGTGCTGCTCTTGGTCCCTGACCTCATTTTGGCTGCATACAGACCGCATACAGCATGCACATAAAACAGTTAGGGACTTCTCCTTAGTATCTGGGCCATTCATGTGGGTGTCTAGGGTATAGGGCCATGGACCGTACCATTAAAATAGGATAATAAATAATTAGATATAATTTATTTTAAAAATGTAGTTCCCCATGATAGGACAATAAATAAATAAGACGTGTAATTCATTATAAAAGTATATCCATCATCTGAACAACATTGAAAGCCCTCTCATACCCGGCCCACAGCAATACACTGGCTCTGGGATATGCAACTATTTCATTACTCACTCACTCAACTTTCCAAACATAACAAATAAAAATAAACACACACCACACCATCCACACATACTGTGCCTTCTGTTTACTTAGTTTTTATCTTCACTATATAGAAATAGTGCTTGTGTTCAATTAATTATATGTGAAGATTTATAGAAAAGCTATATTTTGTATTGTATTGTTACAATCAGTAACTGGGCTTGAATTGTGTTTATTTTCCTCATCTATGAGAACTTTGTAATTTTTAAAATAACCATGGAGTAATCTTTGTGTCTCTGAACAACTGGTTATCAATATATAGTTTATAAACGACGAGAGCTACTCGTTTCGCTTCTAATCTATTTTCTTTGAAAATTGGATACAGAACTTTGCGCCATTCTGCAATTTCTTTCGGAAACTGATCATTCATGCCAATTTTGGTCCCAGCAAGTCTTTTACCTAGGCTTTTAACCATTATTTTATCTTTAAATGAAGCAAATTTGGCACCGATTGGGCGTTCGTACCTCTGCCCTCTCTGTCCGAGGCGGTGTACACGTTCAAGTTGGATCTTATCGATAACTTCGTGCGGTATCTGAAGTGCTGCAAAAAGGAACTCTCTAACTACAGATTCAGGAACCTCTCCTTCTTTCTCTTGGATACCTGTAAGTACCAAATTCTCTCTCATGGATCTCGTTTGTATGTCCAGTAAGCATTCCTTCAGAACGTTGTTCTCCTTTTTAAATTCATTCATTTCGGTTTCAATCTTATTGACCGTCCCTTTTAGCGCGTGTGTTTCCTTCCCCAATGTCGCAGCTTTTTCATCACTCATCTCTAGGCTTGCTTTCAACTCTTTTATATCTTTACTAACTAATTCAAGTATACCCAGTTTGTCATTTATTGATTTTAACAGATCGGTTTCGACCTTTACCATTGCCGGTGTTGAGAATATTAGATCATCCGTGTCGGTTGAGGAGTCACGTTTTCGTTTTTGATTCGGTTCCCCTGTCTTATTCTCCGTCATGTTTGGGTGTTGCTTGTTTTCGTAATATTTGTCGATAAATGTCTCTAGTCTTAGGATTTGTTTTGTGTTATTATCCAGATTGAAGGTTATCACCCACCAGATTATTTAGTGCTAATATTTTAGTCTAATTTAGCAGATATTTCGAATATTATGTTTTATCTTGAGGTGCTCTACATAGCTTCGTTCAGTCCGCCATTACCTTTACGTTACCTTTACGTCCTACGTCAAAGAAGGAATATTGGTCTGGGGCTGTTTTTCATGGTTTGGGCTAGGCCCCTTAGATCCAGTGAAGGGAAATCTTAATGCTACAGCATACAATGACATGCTAAACAATTTTGCGTCTCCAATTTTGTCGGAACAGTTTTGGGGAAGGCCCTTTCTTGTTTCAGCATGACAATGCCCCCGTGCATAAAGCAAAGTCCATACAGAAATGGTTTGTCAAGATCATTGTGGAAGAACTTGACTGGCCTGCACAGAGCCCTGACCTCAACCCCATCGAACACCTTTGAAATTAACTGGGAAGCCGACTGTGAGCCAGGCCTAATCGCCTAACATCAATGCTCGACATCACTAATGCTTTTGTGGCTGAATGGAAACAAGTTCCCACAGCAATGTTCGAACATCTATTGGAAAGCCTTCACGCCCATGATTTTGGAATAAGATGTTCGATGAGCAGGTGTCCACATACCTTTGGTCATGTAGTGTATATATGGTGCCTTCGGAAAGTATTCAGACCCCTCGACTTTTTCAACATTTTATTACGTTACAGCCTTATTCTAAAATGGATGAAATAAATAAAAATCCTTAGCAATCTACACACAATACACCATAATGAAAAAGCAAAAACAGGTTTTTAATTTTTCCTGCACCCCAAAAATAAAATACCTTATTTACATTAGTATTCAGACCCTTTGCTACAAGACTCAAAATTGATCTCAGGTGCATCCTGTTTCCATTGATCATCCTTGAGATGTTTCTACAACTTGATTGGAGTCCATCTGAGGAAGTAAAAAATGTTGGACATGATTTGGAAAGGCACACACCTGTCTGTATAAGGTCCCACAGTTGACAGTGCATGTCAGAGCAAAAACCAAGCTACGAGGTCAAAGGAAATGTCCGTGGAGCTCCGAGACAGGTTTGTGTCGAGGCACAGATCTGGGGAAGGATACCAATACATTTCTGCAGCGTTGAAGGTCCCCAAACACACAGTGGCCACTATCATTATTCAATGGAAGAAGTTTAGAACCATGAAGACTCTGCCTAGAGCTGGCTGCCCGGCCAAACTGAGCAATCAAGGGAGAAGGGCCTTTGTCAGGGAGGTGACCAAGAACCCGATGGTCACTCTGACAGAGCTCCTCTGTGGAGATGGGAGAACATTCCAGGAGGACAACCATCTCTGCAGCGCTCCACCAATCAGGCCTTTATTAAGTGGCCAGACGGAATTTATTAAGTGGCCAGACGGTTGAGTGGCCAGACGGAAGCCACTCCTCAGTAAAAGGCACATGACAGCCCACTTGGAGTTTGCCGAAAGTCACATAAAGACTCTCTTACCATGAGAAGCAAGATTCTCTGGTCTGATGAATCCAAGATTGAACCATTTGGCCTAAAGCCAAGCTTCACGTCTGGAGGAAACCTGACACAATCCCTACGGTGAAGCACGGTGGTGGCAGCATCATGCTGTGGGGATGTTTTTCAGCGGCAGGGAGACTATTCAGGATCGAGGCAAAGATGATGTTCATCTTAGCGCTTGATGGTGTTTGCGACTGCTCTCGAAGAAACTTTCAAAGTACTTGAAATGTTTCATATTGACTGACATTCATGTCGTAAAGTAATGATGTACTGTCATTTCTCTTTGCTTATTTGAGCTGTTCTTGCCATTATATGGATAAGGCTTTCTTCTGTATACTACCCCTGTATACTACCCCTACCTTGTCACAACACAACTGATTGGCTCAAACGCATTAATAACAGGGAAAGAAATTCCACAAATTAACTTTAAACAAGGCACACCTGTTAATTGAAATGCATTCCAGGTAACTACCTCAAGAATCTGGTTGAGAGAACGCCAAGAGTGTGCAAAGCTGTCATCAAGGCAAAGGGAGGCTACGTTGAAGAATCTCAAATATAAAATATATTTTGATTTGTTTAACACTTTTTTGGTTACTACATGATTCCATATGTGTTATTTCATAGTTTTGATGTCTTCACTATTATTCTACAATGTAGAAAATAGTAAAAAATTAAGAAAAACCCTGGAATGAGTAGGTGTGTCCAAACTCTTGTCTGGTACTGCAAATGTTCCGGACTCGGACATTGCTTGTTCTAATATTTCTATATTTCAAAATTATTTATTTTTATTTTGGGGATTTGCGTGTATTTTAATATTTTTTTAGGTATTACTGCACCGTTGGTGCCAGCAACATAAGCATTTCGCTTCACCCACAATAACATCTGCCAAATATGTGTACGCGATCAATACAATTTGATTTAATTTGTATGTGCTCTGCTGTGTGTGTGTTGATCACGGCAGCTCTCAAACCTGTGGCCGAAAACAACACGGTGGCCATCTCTTTAAAGCTTGTCTACCTGTCACCTGCACTGGCTAAATGACACTACCGTCCCCGAGGAAGGGCTTGTCAACACGTACAATACACCTGTCAGTGGCAAACATACATCAAATCCCTCTTTACCCACTATACCATTTCCCCAACCTGGCCAAACAAACTTCTTTGAGATAAACACAGGCCTGTTTTCCTTGGTTATTTGCTCTGGGGGTAAATCCATCCTCTTGCAAAGTAGGTGTCTCTTGCAAAACTGGCAACCCTACACATAGTCCAAAGTCCATCAGGCAGTATGGCCATGTGAAAACTACTCTACTGAACGGAAAAGTTACTATAGAAATAGAAAAAAAAACACTGATCTTGATTCCGCCTAAAAGTTGCATCTTCTAATGTGGAAGCACCATTGAATCTTGTTCCAGGTTAGCAACAATCTACCGAGCATGCCAAAACAGCCCTCCAAGATTGCATTTTTTTTCTAGCATGTGTCAGTTCTACACACTCCATCTCTATGTTAATTATCACTCCCTCATAAGAAAGGGGCATGCATTTGGCTCCATTGCCTGCTGACCCGTGTCATTTTAAATGGACAGGCAATAGACTGGGTGGTTGTTTAGCAACAAAACCGAAATGTGAGCAACTATGGGGCAAAACAGATGGGTTGGCTTAGATTGTTGACAACATGTAAACTATATATCGTCTCCAATATTTACTGAAAACATAAATACATTTGCACAATGAGCACTTGTTTCTCAAATAAGTTGTTACAGTTGTTGGTTAGCTACCTAGCAAATGTATGCCATATTAGCATAAACACCTCAAAACAAGACATGGTATCAAGGACAACATAAAACTAGCTGCAATGAGCCACCTACGATTCCCCACATGGCAGCTTCTTGTCATTGTTGCCAGACATCTTGCAGTTCAGAATCCCAACAGACCGCCTTCTGCCTCATTGAAGCGCGTGCATCGTTATCGTGGCGTTGCCACCTAACCCATCTAAGGATACTTCATCACTATTAGGGTCAGCCAAGGCTAACTGCATGGGGTGAAGAGGAATGCACAGGTCCCAGACCTGTTGTAACCTCACAGTTTCCAAACAAATAACTGGTGAAGGTGGGGTAGGGTTTACATCTGAAGGTGAAAAATAGTGCTAGCATAATATCTTTGTGTCTCTGTCTTGTGAGCAGACGCAAGTAAAACAAAAATGTAATTGTTGAGCCATATCAGTTATCCCTGGCTTTCTTTCTCTCTGGTCTCTCTCACTCTCTTCTTCTCTCTGTCTCCGTATCATCTCCTATATTCCTGTACTTCGCCCTCCCTCTCCTTCCTCCTTCTCATCTCCTCCTTAGCCCATGCTGTTCTCTCTCTCTCTCCCTCACGCTCTCCAACCTTTTCGCTCTCTCATACGCTCTCTTCTTCTCTTTCTCTCTCACTCCCTCACTCTATATATCCTTCTTTCTGTCTTTCATGCAATCTATATCCAGCTCGCTCTCCATCTCTTTCTTTCTCTTGCTCTGTAATCAGCACAGGGGAGCCCTAATCCAGCCGTGCGCCTCATCGCAGCTGCCACTCAGCCAAGCTGCCAGACTGCCAGCCGCAAATCCAGCCCCTGCCACCCCTGCCATCCCCACTGCCGTCACCACACGTCACCCAAGATTAGCTGCCAAGGGCCATTTTAACAGCCACTTGAAGTGCAGGGAAGAAAGGAAGAAGAGAGGTATTGAGAGTAGAATGGGCCTGTCTGTCTGTAGCGTGTGGGGGCAAAGCGTTGTACAAAAGAGGGAGGGGGAGAGGGAGAGGTAGAGTAAGGTCAGAGCCACTGACTGGACCGGATGGCCATGTTGCACACAGACAAACTGACAGAGAACTTAGAACTGACAGACGGATGGATGGATGGACAGGTGAATGGACGGACAGACAAATGGACAGATAAACAGATGCTGGGATGCAGGTACACACACAAACACACACCACATAGTGCTCAAGGTCAGAGTTCACGGCCTCCAATGGAGAGTAATACTTCAACCTTGTCTTGACCAGACAGGGAGGACGACCTCTTACACCAGAGTTCACCTTTAACCTTTGACTATAGTCTTCCAGTCTCATTGGGTTCTAATACCATCTAGTGCCATGTAACGCCTGGTGTCTATTTACGATCGGCTGAGGACACACAGGCCGATGCATTGTGACTGGACACTTTTCACTAGGTATTAATGATGAGTTTAAATCACACTGGAGGTAGATATTACTGCCACAAGGCAATTCAAATGCCATTCCCCCACTGACTGGTTATATGAGAGGACTGGGGAGGGGTAGACTATGTGGCACATGTTACCATGTCAAAAATGCTAGTACTCAGCAGCATCTCTCTCTCTCTCTCACTCTCTCTCTCTTTCTGTATGTACAGTATATGTTTGGTACTTTGGCAGGTATCATACTCTGAGCTATCCTTCCCCTCCCCTCTTTCTCTTTCCCCACTTTCTCTCTATCTCTTCCCTTTCTTTTGCTCAGAGTTCCTCCACTACCTCTTACTTTCTACCTTACCATTACAGCATGCAGATAGCATACAAGGGTCAGTGGCCTACCATAGAACTCACACACTTTAATGTGCAGATGCAGCACCTGTCTCCTCGTTCTACAACGCTGCCAGTTTAAGGCCCTCCTCCTCTCTCTAAGGAGAAAGCAAAGGTGAGACGGGGAGAGAAAAAGAAGGAGCAAGAGACAGTGGAGTGAGAGAGAGAGGAAGAGGAGAGAGCGACGGAGAGAAAGTGTGAGAGAGAAAGAGGACGAGAGAGAGTGCCAGTGCGTGTCCGTGATGAATTTGCTGATACCACGGCACCCTGTTCCCATTCCGAGGAAACTCACAGTGATATACGATGCCTTTGCCGCTGTGTGTGTGTGTGTTTGTATGTGTGTTTCCCTGAGCTTGCACATTTACAGCACCCCGGACCCAAAATGAATACAGCAGCTGGGTAAAGCTGCTGCTGCTCCTGCAGAGGGATGTGTGTTCCCGCGTGTGTTCTTTCATATGTTTTTTATGTTTACATTCTTATGAGTGTGTGCACTAGTAGGCAGCTTGATGTGGCCTATGCTCTACAAGGACGTAGGCCAGTACACCACACTACTTTGCTTCAGTTGTGACAATAAATCACATCAATAACACATGCTCTCTGTAGAAAATGGGAGGTACAGTACAGTATATAGGTGCCCCAAGGTCAGTTTTACTCATTACCTCATAAAACATGCAATTGGGTATGGTACACTCATTCTAGATCCCCTCACAGTACAGTAGATGCAACCTTGCACTGACAATAATACAGGTTTACAAGACCTCTCCTTCCTCTGGAGGCCGCCAAACTATATATGCACGCTATGATCTTCTCACATTGGAGATATTGCCTCACATGCTGGTCACAAGCAGGAACTACTATTCTGAAACCAATTGAATCCCTCTACAAACAAACACTTAAGATGTTTGATAACAAACCAAACAGTTACCACCATTGTTATATCATTTACAAACATAATTTATTTAGTCTGGATAGCTTTAAGCAGTATGTAGATGCAAGCCTTGTCTTTGGTGTTGCCCCTCCATGCCGGTATATCAAGGGCAGTAACTAGAGGGGACTGCGTTGTCCCTTTTCGACACAGTATAATCGGCCAATCGGCCATCTCTGTTAGAGCTACAACATACTGGAATGCAACGCCCACGGACTTGAGAAGCTGCACTGATTATTGTACTTTTACATTTGAATTGAGAACATGGCTAAAATCTATCCAAATCTGTACACATGAGTTATCTGTCATATGTAAGACGACAGTTGATGATAGTGTTGTTGTTGTTGTTAGAATTATACATGATATATTATTGGATGTAATGTATTTGCATTTTGTATTGTTTTAGTGTGTATGTGTATTTTGTAATTGTCCTTAGCTGCCCTGGGGCTCCGGGTGCAAATTAGCTTTTGGCTAACCCCGGCACATTTACCTGGATGTTGCATTATTGTAATATTGATGTTGATTAATGGGCATTGTCCCCTATAAATAAATAAAACAAACAAACTAGCAGTGAGCATACAAATATTTACACATGTTAAATTTGCTGAAAATAAACACAGTTGACAGTGAGAGGACATTTCTTTTTTTGCTGAGTTTAGACATGAAATATATTATTGTCACCAAATAATGGATTAAAATACACTGTTTTGCAAGGAAGGCCTACAGTAGCCTCAACAGCACTCTGTAGGGTAGCACCATGGTGTAGCCGGAGGACAGCTAGTTTCCGTCCTCTGTGTACATTGACTTCAATACAAAACATAGGAGCCTTGTCGTTCTCACCCCCTTCCATAGACTTACACAGTCATTTTGACGCCCTCCAACCTATCACAGCTCTTGCAGCATGAACTGACATGTTGTCCACCCAATCAAAGTATCAGAGAATGCATCTAGTACTGAAAGCATAAGACACAGCCAGCTAGCACTGCAGTGCATAAGAGAGAGAAAGATAATAGTTAAACAGTTTTGAAAATATGCATTTTTTCAAAAATGAAGGAAAAGCAGAGAGAGAGAGAGAGAGAGAGATATTTTGTTGTATTTTCTTTCACAATTCACCTACTTAGCTAGAGCTTGCTAGCGATTGCAGCTAGCGATAGTTTAGCCTACTCAAACACCCGGCTCAAACAGAGAGGGATGCTATGCTAGCTAGCTGTCTATGGCTATCCAACACTGGAACTCTTCCAAGCCAAGGTAAGCTTTAATTTTTATGATTTTTTTTGCACCAGGGCCTGCCGTTGTAACTGCTAAACTGCTTGTTGCTGACTGTACACTTTACTGCATAATTGTAGTGGGTTTACTAACGTGTTAGTTCTAGTACCTATGTTGAATATGACGTTAATATGGTGACAACGATGTAGGCTGTGTGTAGCGGTTAGCGGTTATGATATGAAGGTTTGGCTTGGAAAGTATTTTTTTCCTGGTCACAGACAGCTAATGTGTTGTGCACTGAAGTCCACAAGCAAAGGGAAAAGGTGAGAGGAGGAGAAAGCGTAGATGCGAGAAGGAAGTATACAACAATCAAAGGGATCATGCTGTTTGTATGTGGCTGCAATGAAAGTGAACTGTGTTTGCGTGTGATCAGGGGTGTATTCATTCCGTCAATTCTTTGGAAAAATATTTCTTAAGCGGAAAAAAAACGAACGAAACGGGGATAAACATATCTGAATTTTTCCAATAGAAACTATCGCTTGCAATTGTTGGACTAATGACTACACCCTAGATCAGCTAGATGCAGGCAAGAGTATGCAAGGGGATATTGAATTTGTCAATGTCTGTCACCTTGATTACTCCCATTTCTCTCGACCTTGTAAACTTTCATTCATAGGCTAGGTTGTAGCAACCTCTTGATGGGTATAGGGAAAATTGAAGTATCATGTACTAGCCCAAACCTATCAATGTTACATTAAGCTGGGTGAATGTAATATGAATGACAGTCATCCAGTGTGTTGCAATAGAAATAAAAGAATCATCCTCCCTACAACCACTGCTTGCCAGTTACCATTTCAAATTATGTGGTTTGTAAGAGTTGGCATGCTGGCTGTTAAGAAGCAATTAACGTTAGCTATAGCGACAATTACTCAAGTCAAAGCCGACCCTCCACACAACAACAATCTTGCCATTCCCTTCTATTTTAAATACTGTGGTTTGTAGCTAAAAGTTTTATGTCAAGAGGAAATCTAGTAAGCTGTTGTTGACTGACATATTTAGCAGCAGTAGCTAGCTAGCTAGCTTCAGGACTAGCTAGCTAACAAGTTAAGTAGATAACAACAAAAATATTAGGAATATAGCGACAAATCAAAGGACAGAAATTACTCAAACTTGTGAAATAATCCATCTGCATTTATTGCTGTTATAGTAAAGTTCCAAAGTAGTTCCATCGTGAGTTTCCAAATCCATCCATACTATTTGGCTTGGTGAAGCTGGGCTCTGGCAGTCTTGCCCCAGTGCCCCCACAAGGGAGGTCATTTGAATATCCAAGTGTATGCGTGTCACATTGGCTGAGCTGTCAAATCCGTTTTTTCAGTACACGCCCAAACCCCTCTGTTGTTTCCTAACAGTCCAAGCAGGAGCATAGAGAAAAGCTGCTTTTTAACATCCTTAATTATCTTTTTTTTGGAATGACAACTATTTCATTCATACTGTAATAAATGTTATTTAAATTTAACATAACGATTACAAGTATATATAACCTCTGTGATCTCCATCTTGCTAGCTACTACTTTGTATTTTATTCAAGCGGATAAGGTAGTGACATAGTTTCTCTATGCCAAACTGACATTATATTGGGGAAAGACGTTAAAACCGTAGCATTTAAAAATGATGGGAGGTAACCCAGATGTCTAGAGAGGTCCCGTGTGGCTCAGTTGGTAGAGTATGGCGCTTGCAATGCCAGGGTTGTGGGTTCATTCCCCATGGGGGGACCAGGATGAATATGTATGAACTTTCCAATTTGTAAGTCGCTCTGGATAAGAGAGTCTGCTAAATGACTTAAATGTATACCCATAACATGATGCAGCCACCACTAAGCTTGAAAATATGGAAAGTGGTACTGTGAGTAATGTATTGGATTTGTCCAAAACATAACACTTTGTATTTATGACGAAAACTTAATTGTTTTGCCACATTCTTTACAGTATTACTGTAGTGCCTATTCTGTACAGGCTTACTTCTTTTCACTCTGTCAATTAGGTTAGTATTGTGGAATAACTACAATGTTATTGATCCATCATCTGTTTTTTCCTACCACTGTGGAACTGTTTTAAAGTCACCATTGGCCTCATGGTGAAATCCCTGGGCAGTTTCCTTCCTCTAGTTAGGAAGGACGCTTGTGCCTTTGTAGTGACTGGGTCTATTGATACACCATTCAAAGTGTAATTAATAACTTCACCATTAAGCCTCTGTGTTTGAAATTCACTGCCCGACTGAGGGATCTTTCAGATAATAGATAATTGTATGTGTCAGGTACAGAGATGAGGTACTAATTCAAAAATCATGTTGAACACTATTATTTCACCCAGAGTGAGTCCATGCAACTTATTATGTGACTTGTTAAGAAAATGTTTACAGTTGAACTTATTTAGGCTTGCCATAATAAAGGGGTTGAATACTTATTGACTCAAGACATTTCATTTTTACATGTTTAATTCATTTGTAAACATGTCTAAAAACATGTGGGGGGATGTGGAAATGTGATGAGTTGCACACTATCATATTCCCATATAATACTTGATAGAATGAACCAGTGATTTGGCATTCAGTATCTATGCCAGGGTTGTCAGTCTATAATGCAATACCATGTGTAGGCGGAGGGTGGCTAGTGGCTTACCTTTGTCCAGAGAGGAGTCTGGGGTGCTGAAGTCCATTAGGCTCTTGATGTCACTCTTGTAGCAGAGATCGGTCGCTGGCTGCTTCTGCCTCTGGTGTACAGAGGGATCTGTAGGAGAGGATAGGACAATTGGTTTGAACACATTTGTGTTCTGATAGGAGGGGTAACTATGTGTGTATATGTGTGTGTGTGTGTGTGTGTGTGTGTGTGTGTGTGTGTGTGTGTGTGTGTGTGTGTGTGTGTGTGTGTGTGTGTGTGTGTGTGTGTGTGTGTGTGTGTGTGTGTGTGTGTGTGTGTGTGTGTGTGTGTGTGTGTACATGCGAGGGGGGGACTATTCTTCATATTATAATTGTTCTATAATTTCTACTTTTTTCTCTCTGCATTGTTGGAAAAGGCTCGGAAGTAAGCACACCACTGTCAGTCTACTCCTGTTGTTGATGAAACGTGACAAATTACATTTGATTTGATTTGATAACCGTAGCGGTAGATAGATCAATGGCATTAACAATTTTATCCACAAGAGTTATGTGTTGGTTTGCTTTTGAGTGACTTCAACAGATAAGGATTTTCATAAAGGAAGGATGAAGAGACTTTGCGTGTAGATGGGTACATAAAGTGTGAGGGAGGACATGAGAATTTGTTCAAGAAGTACAGTGCCTGTGTTATAGGAAGGAAGTCATGAATGCAGCCACACTAAACACTCCTCATCATGAACGACTCCTCTCAAGGCAAATGCAATGGCCAATAACTCTCCCTCCTCTCAAATCAACATGCACGTACAGTATTTACACTCATAGGCTACTAAGTAGTGTTAGCCACAATGCTGCACCAATATTAATCGGGATTACTGCCAGAGTACTCCTAAAGACTTATATCCACTGGTGAGACATAAGCAACATTAGCATTTCATGACCAGAATAGCACATTTGACTTGTTAGTTATACATACAGTATAATATGTATGTACAGTAGGTAACATGAACACACAAACATATGTATGTTCGCGCTCACATGCACAAACACAGACACACACAGACACACACCATTGCTGTGATTTTACATCACCCAGGATGATAGTTATAGCCACAGTAACATCTGTGTCCTCTTTCTGCCCTTCTCCTCGTCTTCCCTCTCCTCCACCTCCATCCCCATCCCTTCATTATCTACCCACCACTGCCTATTAAGGCCTCGTTATCTGGCTGAAATGAATTGCAATAATTGAACACAGATGTGTGAGATGAATAGATAGGTCTGGAGGCTACATCATGTTGTCACTATGGAGAGATCACTCGTCTTGCCGTTCTATGTGGATATTAAAGAGCTATCAGCCTGTTTGTGCCCTTGGCGACTGCTCTTCATAAGGGAGCATGAGGTGGATGAGGTGAAAGTTAAGTATGGCCGTATTGAAGTGAGTGGTCTACGGAAAACAGCACCACCTGGCTGGAGGAGCAGACCCTATGTGAACGTGCACTGGATAGTGCCCTAGATGAGGCTTGAAAGTGTTTTAGAGGGTGCTCTATTTGAGATAGTAGTCTCTCTAGACATCTGGTTTACCTCCCACCATTTTTAAATGCTACGGTTTTAACGTCTTTCCCCAATATAATGTCAGTTTGGCATAGAGAAACTATGTCACTACCTTATCCGCTTGAATAAAATACAAAGTAGTAGCTAGCAAGATGGAGATCACAGAGGTTATTCAGTGCCTTTCGCAAGTGGCTAGTTTGCATCAACTACCTTCACTAATGCCAACTTTGGTTTAGAATCATGAAATTCTGGCATGTCTGCCTTGTGATTTGTTGAGAGAGTTGTCTGTCTGAAGAGGACCCAGCCCGGAACACATTTTGTTACCTTATATATATACATATATATATATATATTTTTTTTGTACTTTTGAAGTTGCCAAAAGAGTCCGTCATGGAAAGCAGACCCTAGTCACTGTTTCCCAGGGTTGGGTTTTCGGGACTAGTGAGAAAGTGTCCTATGTGTCAAGAATATTTTGGTGAGGTTCATCCACAGATGTAAATAAAAATATAAACAAAAAGGTGTGGGATTCAAGAGGCCTAGGGGCACTGGCCTACGTAAGTAGAGCTAGCTTAGCTAAAGTGTTTTTATTATTGTCCAATATATCCACAGACCTTTTAGGTCTATGAAAGAATCCCATTTTGTGGCAGATGGACTCATTGTGTACCCTCTTGTATTGTTTTCCAGGTCACCTGGATATGTCTCCTGGATCAATGTTTTTTCTGCAAATGCTTTTTTGTGAGTGTAAATGTCTTAAGGTCTCACTGCTTCATATTGATCTGAAGCCACGTAGCTGAGGACACTTGCGTCAAGGATTGGCCATTATGTGAGCAGCATCACCTGTGTGTGTGTGTGTGTGTGTGTGTGTGTGTGTGTGTGTGTGTGTGTGTGTGTGTGTGTGTGTGTGTGTGTGTGTGTGTGTGTGTGTGTGTGTGTGTGTGTGTGTGTGTGTGTGTGTGTGTGTGTGTGTGTGTGTGTGTGTGTGTGTGTGAGAGAGAGAGAGAGAAACAGTAAGTGCAGGTAGGGCTGTGGCGGTCACTACATTTCGTCAGCTGGTGATTGTCAAGCAAATAACTGTCGGTCTCATGGTCATTGACCATTAATTAACATAAACACATTTAGCATCTCCTGGCATGCATATATAGGACTGTTTCTGTCTGTGGACGTGTGTATGCATGTAAATGTGCAAACAAGATGGAATAATGTGTTCGGTGTGTGCAAAAATATGTCTACTCTGACAAGTCAAAATCCCAACCAAAACATTAGACCTTTATTTACAGCAAAATAATGTAGGCTGTACATCAAACTATTGATTAGAAACTCAGATTGAGGTGGGGGGAGGATAACTGGGTAAAAGTGGGAGCACGTATGGAGGATGATTAGATAGTTAGTCTCTCCCTGTTGCCTTGTCTTCTCAGAGCGCCTACACAAGGCAGTGAAGAAGTATTACATTTTATTTAAACCCGAGCTGCAGCCAATTTAGCATAAATCATGTTGTTATGGATGATCTCTCTATCTGTCCCATGTTTACCCAACAGGGCAGGCCCGTCTTGTCCGACAGTGGAGGTCAGATAGACATGTCAGCCCCCGGCAACAGTAACCCGTAGAATCTCCCTCGTCCCCTTCCCTTGGAGACACATTGAACTGACAGCTTGCGTCTCTCTCTCTCTCTCTCTCTCTCTCTCTCTCTCTCTCTCTCTCTCTCTCTCTCTCTCTCTCTCTCTCTCTCTCTCTCTCTCTCTCTCTCTCTCCTCTCTCTCTCTCTCTCTCTCTCTCTCTCTCTCTCTCTCTCTCTCTCTCTCTCTCTCTCTCTCTCTCTCTCTCTCTCTCTCTCTCTCTCTCTCTCTCTCTCTCTCTCTCTCTCTCTCTCTCTCTCTCTCTCTCTCTCTCTCTCTCTCTCTCTCTCTCTCTCTCTCTCTCTCTCTCTCTCTCTCTCTCTCTCTCTCTCTCTCTCTCTCTCTCTCTCAGCAGCAGCTGTAATATTAACCTGCAAAGACGCTGCTCGCCTACTATCTCCGTCGAGTGTGGATATCTGCCACAGGGAGTTAAGGCAGATAAGTCATTTTTGGCAGCAGGCAGCAAACGACAAACACACCCGTATCTGCGTGCTTTCAGATCACTAACAATGCATATATTACACGTATGGTAATTCAAGACAAAAGAAAAAGAGAGAAATCTGCACTCTGAGTTTTCTTGTTTGTGTTTTTTTTTTTTGTGTGGAAGGTGCAAAGCAAATGAAAACATCTCATCTATCTCTTTGCTTTTATTCAACTGATTGAAAGGCTTCCAAATCAAAAACAATATTGGTTTCCCAGAAATTCAATCAACTGACTTCAAACAGTCACATCTAAATGGTTCTGACTTCAAAGGCTGTTATGTCACAAAGAAAAGCTGATAAAGGGATAATGTATCTTCAAATGCATAGAACAACATTATTTCAAATCTTTTTCAACATTTCACTACCCATCTTTGTCCTCAACATATTTTTATGATAATGTCATTTCACCAGAAGCTAGAAATGTATGCTTGAAAAACGCCATACAGATGTAGGATCTTAATTTGAGCCAGTTTGCTACTGTAGGAAAATAATCCTGCAGCAACACAAAATGTCAGTTATTATATGGATTATGATTCATTACCATTTTTGTAGGGGTTGATACATTTTTTGTAAGGGAAAATCAAGTCTGATTTCAAGGTGGAAATTATAAACTTTGGAAACCTTTTTAAACCTCAAAGACACCACAAGTCTAAAACTTACTTCTCCTGCATCATGGTGACGAAATTAAGATTTTCTTCCAGACCAGCATACTATATATTCTAGATACAAATATGTGTCTGCAGAGACATAAAATAATTGTAGCTAACTGTGATTGCGTGATACTGATTTAAACAGAGAGAATTATCTATGTTCTACAAAACAGGCTGCATCACTTCAATGGCAACCCATATATTTCTTTATTAATAATGGGCTATTTAGCAAGTCAAGCACACGACTGAGAGAAAAAAGTAATTTCTCTCTAATGAAATACATAATGATGTCCTTACAGTGAGATAAACTTCATAATGCAATTATGTAAATTGCTGGATCATTGCGGAACAGTGTCAGAGAATATTCCTATTCTCCCTATTCTGTCAAAACTATGCTAGCTACAGAAACAATCATTTGAAATGACATGACATACATTTTCACATCATGTTGCAAAGGTAGAAAGTACAGATGTAGGATTTAAATTTGAGCCAGTTTGCTACAGCAGGAAAATAATCCTGCAGATAAAGATTCAGCTCTCAGCCACAAGGACCCTTGCTGCCTCAGTTTCACTGAGCCACTTCACGGCTGGAGGAAGATTAAAAAGAGACAAACAGTCACAGAGAAAGAATTCAACAATTTTCCAGAAACAGGCGATCTGTGCCTCCTTTTCATCTCACAATAAACTGTATGGTAGGGTTGGAGAAAGAGAGAGAGACCAGTTCCGTCAGTTGCATTTACTATAGGCTTCCAGGTTTGGATTTGCCGTTGTTGGGGCTTGGACACCAACAGATCACTGTAACAGATACCAAGAACTCGCTTTAATGCAGTTTACGCAGGCCAAATGACCCACTGGGCACACCACGTCATTTCAACGCGGATAATTAGGTCATATTTGGTTGAGACGTTGATAAATAAGATTATAATTTACAGTATATTCACCCACTCAAAACACCAGACAAAAGTTAGTTGAATTTATAATGTGTTATATGCTTTCAACCATCAAAAAGCAAATTCTAATGGGAAAACAATGCCTGTTTTTTGGTTTAGTTGCCAGGCAAATGTGACCCGCTTCAGGAAACTAGGCGTATAACGCGGGCCACTACTTCACAGGAGAGCCGTTTCAACGTAAACTTTAAAAATAATCTAAATGCATTTTTTGGCAGAAATGCCTTCTCGAACATGTGAACTTTCATGTGCCTTAATAATAAATGTGTATGCCACCTGTAAATACGAATAGAATTGTTAAATTACAAGCCTAGTTGGTTTAGCCACCGAAAAAGACAGCAACCTTCCCGCTAGCTATGATTGGCTGAGATAATGAGTGGTCTGGACATGCCGAGAGATGAGTTTGGATTGGTCTGCCATATAGCACACTTCTGTCTATAGGAGCTGGTCGGTATATGTAGGTAATCCTGTCTAACGCGGCTTTAAAAAAAATTGTATCACGTAGTAAAACTGCGTAAGTGTTGGTCTCCACTTTCTGGAGGACCAAGTTTTGAAATCAGTGGAATTCGAGTAAGATAGCTAAGAAGATGGAGAAAACACCTGTCTCCGGATTACATCTTCAAACTAAGGGCAACCATGGCATCCGTGACAGAAGACATCCATGATGTATATGGGTAAGATAGTCTAGCTACCTACATTTTCAGATATTGTTTCTTATTTTGACAGAAAGTGGTTTCATTTCAAGTTAAAGTGTACTGTTAGCTAGCTAATGTTAGCTGGCTGGCTCGCCATCTAACGGTACGTGTATGATCTTATTATTCGTATCTCAGAACCATTTGCTTGGCTAGTTATAGCCTAATGTTAGCTAGCTAACATTGAACCTGGTTGGTTAGCTACCTGCAGATAGTAACATCATGCAGGGTAGTAACATCATTAGTTGGGATTATGGTTCATTGTTTAGCTAGCTACCTAGCTAGCTACATGTCTTAACAAAAGACTCCACTAATCAAATAACCATTTAGGGTGCGTTCGTAAATTCAGTCTGGCCATCTACTCCAATTTCAGAGCACGCTCGTCTGAGTGTGCCAGAGCACAGAACAACTGATGAATTTACAAACGCTCAACGCCCAGTGTCAGTAAACGTCGGCAAAGAAGTTTAATTAAATTGTTGCCAACAGCACAGTTACAGTCACCAGTGCTCTGGATAACATGATAACAGCCTAACCAGCTCTGCTATGGCGAGTAAAATGGTCAGAGTTTGGGTGGGGGCTAAAGCTTAAGAGGGTGTGAATGATGCTGAATGGGTGTAGACAAAGAAGAGCTCTCCAGTAGGTACCAAAACATTCAAATCCCATTTTCTCAAAAGCGTGTTTACAAGTTTTTCAACTTTCAAAGCAGAATTACTTTCTCATTGTTCCTCAAATGCAGTGTATGATATACCATTTTGTAGTTCTGTGTCTTTGCTTTTATCCAATGTAAAATACAACATTTTGCTACATAAGACACAATCAATGGGGTCGATCAAAAATGTCTATCGCTGCACTTTCAACCATTTAAAAGCACAGCAAAGTTCAAATGGAATACAATGTCAGATATTTTGTTTATTTATACAACAGAATAATCACTTTGCTTCATCTAATAGCAGAACCAAATGACCTGGATTGCAGTTGAGATTACATTACATTGTGTAAGTGATCAACGCCATTCAAGATTATTTCAGCAATTGTGACAATCTCCAAAGACCTGCAACGACCTATGCATGCTATCTTGAACATGCCCGCTTTACATGATTAGACCTACATAAGAGGAAATGTATAATGTAGTTACAGTAACCTCAAAATGTCACTCATTCCTAAGGTTGAATGTTACATAGTTTGTAAGAACTTTAGGCTATTCATTGTTATTTAATTAATATTGAATTGTGTTTGGTTGAATCAATGATGTTTCAATGCAATTTGTCAACGTTTTGTGACGTGGAATCTTAGTGGAAAATACATTAGATTCGAAAAAGTCCTCAACATAAACTGTTGTTTTGAGGGTCACAGGATTATGTCATCGTGGTGACCAAATTTTAATATAGACAAATCTTGTTTCAAAATATGTTGAATTCATAACTTTAAAACAACATCAGATTTTCAACGTTATATTCACTATCAGAAAAAATGTATAGGCTGCTCAGCACCTCCTACTGGAGTATTGATCTATCTGCAGCTACCCTTGGGTCTTGCATTCAGGGTTTTAACCAAGCCCTGCTATGATATTTGTCCCTGACTATTACCAATGTGCTATCATGAGAGTGATTGTTGAGAGATCTCCACTTGAAAATTAAATAGATTCACTGTTGCTATCGAAGTCATTCCAAAGGGTAGGTTTAACAGAGAGAATGAAATGGGACCATACTTTATCACTCATATCATCAATGATGCTATTTAGGCCTATATGGCATTTTCAAAGTAATCAACAGCTATTGTTTCAATTTAACCTAGAATTAAACTAAAGCAGACAATACAATAGGCCTAGGGTTTCAAGCTCTGGTTGATTTAAAATGCAATGATATTTTGTGGTATTGAATTGTGTTTGGTTGTCAAGGTAACCACATATCAACATTTAAAGGAGCTGTATCGTCTGCTTGGATAGTTTCATATGTGCCGCCTAACTTAGTCTGGCTTTAATTCCAGTTTGTCTACAAATTAATAATTGAGATGTTGGATTCACGTATCCATCTCAGCCAAAACTGAAAGCTAAGAATAGGACTAAGATTAAAGTGTATTTATATTTTTGATATGATTTAGTCCTATTTTTTTTATGTTTGGTTGAGATGGAGACGTGAATCCAACATATACATTTTGAAGCATGTCATATGTGCACTATTGGCCTACCACTGGCCAATTAGATAGCTCATGCCCCGATCACACCTACAACGTCATTGCGCAAATGGTACGCAGCATCATCTGGATATGTGTGCAACAAAAGTTCAATATTCACCTTCTGCTACCATTTCTGTCAAGCCTTCTACGCATACAATGTGATGCATATGGTCGATAAATCCAAAGTACGTACCACACCGAACGCACTGCAACTGCCTCTGCAACGCAATGCTGCATTCTATTGGAAACCAATGTATTTCTGGTGTACTAAAATGCAATGACGCTGTCGGTGTGAATGAGGCCTCTGATTACCGTGGCTGCATTACCTGTCTTCAGTATCGTAGCAGGCGTAAAAGAAATCTACAGCAAAGTTGATACTGTGAGATTTTTAAACCATGACTAGAGAGAGACTCAACGAATACAGCAAAGAGCTGCTGTTTTTATGAGTGAGTTCATGTTTAAGTTTTTACTCAGCACTGTCTATTCAACACTTTTATAAACCATAAAATGCACATTCTCCCTACTTCCGCTCACGCTACAACCAGCACTGCAGCTGCAATGTATGAGTAGGAAAGTGTATTGATAGGTTTGCGTTTAATATTGAGGAATATTTCACTTTCTCTGGTCATAGGAGTAACAACACAAATTTGTGCATGAGGCAGAAGTAATGCGGTGCGACTCGAATTTCGCCATCATCTGGAAGACGGTTTCCCTTTTTGGTCAGAGTCAGTGGAAGAAAGGGAGAGGATAGGGACTTTGAGAGGCGGACCCTCAGTCCGCTGCCCTCTCCCTCCACTGAGACTGACCATCAGGCTCCATCAGCACACTGACCAGCAGGCTCCATCAGCACACTGACCAGCAGGCTCCATCAGCCCACAAAAAAGGTAATTATTTAAATGTATGCTAACACAGCTGTGTGATCATATAGCCTAACTCAAATGTTTAAATATAATTTTACAAATATGGTCTGATATATATAGCCTACTGCACAAACCTAATTACTACAGTACTGTTTTTAATATGTTAATGTTGCCTAGATTTATGTCATGTCCCCCAACAATTGGGGGGTAGATCTCGACTTGCATTTTGACTCGGAAAGTGATCTCGACTCAAAAATAGGTTGGTGACCACTGCTCTAAATGGTATTCAATGAATGGAGGGCTATCTTCTTATGTATCCCATTTACATAGCAGCATATGGTTCTGTTTGAGTATGCATACAGACCCAGGCAACACGGTACATGTGGATGTGTCAAAATAAGCTTCTGTATAATCCTCCTGAAGACATGACAATGATGCACGCTGACCATTGGCAAACGGACGGATACACTTCCTTGTAGGTGCCCTGACTTCAATGTCCCCCTCTCTTGCTGTCTCTCTGTCCTTTCACTCTCTTTCTCTTTCTGATTACACCACTACATTTCTCTATATCTCCTCCCCTCTCTCTCCCTCTCTACCTGCCTCTCACGCTCTGTGTCCCACTCTCTATCTCTTTCCATCTTTGTTACCAGCTGCCAGCGGGCCCGACTGTTACCACATATATACTTCAAGCCCCTGTCATCTCTGTGTCCCCTCTACAGGAGCCAAATAGCACACAGTGAAGAGACCTGAGTTAGACAGTCAACACAGAGCCACACCAGTAGTCCCATTCTAAAGCTGTAGACTAGTAGAGGTAGTAGAGCTAGAGTCTGACTGCTAACGTCTAAAAGGAACACCCTTGGACAAAGAGTAAAGTTGTGTGATTTGTAGACTAGTCAGGGGTGTTTCCAGAAAATATCCCTAACAAACTTGTCAATCAATTTCTCTCAACATCCCAGCCAAATACAAAATGACACTTGTCAGTGTTTGTGTGTGATGTTTTTCTGTGTATGAACAAACAGAAACAGGGGCATCATGCACCCCAAAACTCTGAGGGGACACAAAGTCTGAGGATGGCTTGGTGGTGGTCCAGAGGGGGGCTAGAATTTGTTGTTTTCTTTTTTAACAAGATAAATCTGAGGGGGCACGTGCCCCTGTGCCCCTTATGGGTATGATGCCTATGAACAAAGAACCATGACGTTAGCTACAAAACTTTAACAAAACTCACTCCAGACTGGTAAGTCAGGCAGTAAGACTGGAGTCACTGATAGACCCACTAAAACAATCAGTCAGAGAGCTGTAGTAAGTTGGGTTGGAGTTAAGAGGTTGTGATGGCCGATGGGTGCTGTTATAAGTATCAAGGCCCACGGACAGTAGAACCATTAAACCACTTCTATAAAGCCCCCTAATAATAATTCCTTTCTTCTCGCTCTCCTCTGTCCCCGTCACCTCTCTCCTCCCACGAGACATTGCTTCTTCCTCAGCTGACTGACTTTCCCATGCCCCCTCCTCCCATCTCCTCCTCTTGTCGTTCCTCTCCCACAATTTAATGAGCTTTCTCAAAACCGCCATCCGCCGAAGCCCAAGCAGCTCGGCGTTCTGGCTTCTACTTTTTCGAGCTGCCATATTTTATCCGCCCGTACAGGCAAAAAAAGAACACGAAGACATGAGAAGTGGATCAAAAGCAGCTCCTAATGAGAAGTGGAGGTGATAAACTAATTGAATTGAGCGGAGCCTTCTCCAAGACACATTCCCAACCCTGTCTGTAATCTGCAGATAGTCATAGCCTCTTTTTCTTCCCTCTGCCATGCCTTTAATTGCATTGACACTGGTCCTGAAGCTGCCGGACTCCTGATAATCCCCACTGGATTAAGGGTATTAATCACTGCTAGCGGGACAGCAACGAGAATCACCTGCCGCATGACCACATTCAAGGTGCCCTATAAATATCCTGCGCGTAAATAGGCTAATGGACCCGCTTGTGAGCAGCTACAGCTAGCCACCCACGCTAACCATGTCCGTCCAGTTTAACAAATGGTTGTCAATTCAGATACTAATAAAAGGTTGTCAACAGCACATCAGAGAGTAGTATTATGGAAGGTATTTAAAGGGATGGTGTACGTAGGTAGAGATAATACTGTATAAGCAACCATTCTTGAGGAGGAATCATTGGAAAATAGGCCTGTGAGTCTGAATGAGTCAATCTAAGGCACTCTTTTTTTGATACACAAATGTAATTTCACAGTTGCCTGGAGAGGGATGAGCACATGGTCAACCCTGTATGTTAAGTATTACTAGCTTTAAAAAAACCTTGACAAAGAACTGAGCTGCCAGTGAGTAATGTAACCTTGAATGAATTCTTGGGAAATTGATTGGTGTAGTGAACCGTTAATAAATACACCCCCAATATTGAGCTGTTTGCCAAGTAAGCGGTAGCACTTAAAATCAAGGCACTATGGAAAATATAGGTGCCACGCTGGTGTAAAGGATTTGGAGAGAGGCACAGGAATACATAATCTGGGCTTTTAATGCACCCAAAACAAACACGTATACAAAAAACTGGGATGTACCCAAGCAAAAGAGCCAGGGTAAACCTCATAGCACGATACGGGATGAGACCCGTGCAGCACAGGCTGAGACAACGCATAGGTACTCACACGACCAACAGACATGGGAATAATAATCGACAGCCCAATGGGGACACAAAGGGCACATTTATACAAACACAATCAGTGAGGAATTGGAACGAGGTGTGCGTAACGACACAGTTCAGTGCAGCCTAAAAGGACGGTGACATGGACCTCCAGAACTGGTGAACAGAATGAGCAGCAGTACCGGGGGATCTGTGACAATATGGGCGAGTTAGTAACAATAAGATGGCTCAAATTATCAAATATCTGGGAAATATTGTGTTTTTGTTTGACAAACAGGCTGCACTTAATTCCATCTCTAAAGCCTTGGATTAGTATGTGGGTTCAAAATACTATTTTATTTATTTATTTATATATATACTGTACCTGTGCTTGATTGAGCTTGCCTGATGCAATGGAACAAATAGAAAAGTGTAAAAAGTGCAAACCCCGCCCACCTGGCACTCCAGGTAGACTACAACAAACAGTACCGTACTGAGCAGTATTTCAAGTTTCAGAAAGTACAGTAGCTACAAGTCTTATCTCGACACTGCAGTACTGTACAGCTGTTGACGGTGAGTGTTTATGTTGACAGCAGTGATGATGGTAGCAGATTAAGAAAGGAATACTGTGATGACATGGAGCGTAATCTCTTCAGTCTATAGTCTATACAGTCTATAGCTCAGATGTCTCTCACTGTTGTTGACATGATGGCTATCATTAACGCATGATTAATGTGATGTTCTGATTATACTATTAAGAGATTAAATACAGTATTCATGCCATTTGGAGGATGATAATCTGCCTAATAAACACACCATAACCACCAGACACGAGAGCCACCATATTCACAAGTGTTCACAAGTGTCATTCATAAAGGGTCAAATCAAGAGAAAACAGTATTGGTTCTGTTTATCAAGTAAAACAGTAAGAGATACTACTATATATGATGGTTATCTATATAAAATATATACACATCAAATCTACATCAAATAATAATATTGAGAGTAAATTACAACCGATTTAGATGGGCAAAGAATAAACGTGTAACAACAACCAGTGTTTTTTCATAGTTTCCTACAACAATGGTTTGCTCAAACTGTCAAAATAACAGACTGCTTCCGGCTCCGACTGAACACTGTCTTGGTCCTGTGTTTCTTTAATCAATTAATTAATTGACAGTGAATTAGAGTTGCTTTCATGCAATTAACCTCCTAACGAAGCCTGAACAGCAGGGAATATACCAATGCTAAATTAAGACGTTCTACATTTGCCTTGAGAATAAATAATTATGTGGAAATGTGAATAATCCTGGGAGGAAAACAAAATGGATAATAACTTATTTTGAGCTTTGTTGAAACAAATGATTACTATTAACCTACTTATCATCCCCCATTGTATTTCATAAGAGGCTTTTAACAACTCAGGACTCAAAGCGAAAATGTCCCTGAGAATTCCTGTCCTCAGAAAGCTTTGTAGGGAAAAATCCAACAAAAGCCATCAACAATGTGTATTTACCTTTATAAACTTAGAGTATATTAGTCTGTGACTAATGTGCATGTACAGCTAGTAAATCAATGATATATGTTGAGTATGGTTAAGTGAAATCTCTGGAATTGGGCATGGTATTGACAACACCATGGTTGTGGGTTTTATTTCCACACTGAATATACTAAATATATGTTTTATATAGGCAGTGATATCACTGACCATGGTAAGAGACAGACAGATCAGCCTCTATGTATCAGCATCTCATTATGTATCCACACAGCAAATTGGCCAGTGTTGATTCTTCTGGTGTTGATTCGGGAGTTAAATTAACTTGGTAAAAGTGAAATTAATACTCAGTGGTGTAAATAACCAGAGTTACTGTTTTACACTTTGGAGAGTAAAACAGTCCTATCAAAGCATAACCATCATTAACATATTTTCCAGCATGCTCTACAGCAAGTAGATTTTTTAGGATTGTTTTTAATATCTGTGTTTTTGCGTGTACATTGATTGATTGATTAATCTTATGCTACACAGAATTAAATAACATACCTTTTTCTAAACGAATCCAATCAGTTAGTTAGATTTATTGCACTCGTTACTGAAATGGTTGTTCCAGTTTAAATTATTTAGGTAGTCTTCTTATCAACTTTCCTAATCCTGACAGTCACTCTGAATGCAGGTTGCAGGTGAATAAAAATATATACTAACTCTAGCTGGATTCCAACAGGAATTACACATCACTTTGCAAGCCAGCATAACATGATTTGCAGGCATGTAAACCAGGAGTTTCCTATCCCTACTGTGTTAGGAAAAACCTAGGCCATAAAACTAAGGCCTTAGGATGTATGTATTGTCATAGAGCTTCATTTTAATTATAGCATTCACTTAGGTACTTACTTGATGAAAGCCACAGGCCTTTAAAATTAAATAATTCAATAACCATGTCTCTGTCACTAACAAATAGTCATTTGGTGGTAACTCTTCACTCGAAAAGAAAATGCACCCTGGGGAATATGCTAATTAGGCTTTACACCATACTGTGTTAAAACACCATTTTTCTACTGTAACACTACAGGTGTTAATGTCTTAAACTGACAAAGTGTAACAGTGTCAGCACTTAGCAAAGAGAGTTCAGTTTACTTGAAATCAAGTGTTATGTTTTACACTGTAGATGTTACGTCTTACTCTACAGTAGAGCTGTGCAAACACCACAATCAAGTTCATTTGAACACTTTAAGAGTTGAATGGGGAACACTGCAACATAACATTAAAAAGTGTTATTTTAACACCAGTTCAGTGGGACTCATAAGTTAATTTACAGTAGTATACATTTGACACTTTCAGAGTTAAATGTACACTATTGATTTCGCTGTGTAATCTCATCTCACTCCTAATCGCATTGGCCTGGGAGATTCAAAGCCAGGCCACATGAGGACTGACTGAAGCAGGTATCATTCAGGTACTGTAATTTTAGAGGGGTTAGCGTTAGTGATTAGCTTCAGTGTCCGATAGTCTGTGGAGGACAAAGCTATCACTAGACTAGCGAAACATGGCAGGAACAAACACCACCTAGCCAGAATAATGCTATGCAAATGAATCCGCTTCCCTGGTTCCCTGATTCACTTCCCTGCTTCCTCATCAAGCTCCCCAGCAGTGTTATTGTATGAGATTGTAATGCTCAAGACAAGTCTGTGGTTCACTACTATCCTTTGGTGAGCTAAGCTTTTGGTGAGCTAATTTCCAGGGGACTGTATGTGCTCAAATTCACATCTGATGCATACACATGACAGAGTGTGCAGAGGTCATATTTATTTAGATGAAAATTAGCTCTCTCTAAATCAGGGATTTGATATAGTGATTTGGGGTGTAGAGGGGCTCTGTGAGAGGGTTTGACTTTGACTCTTACCGCATGCCTCTTGGTGGCTGGTACAGAGACAGCTCGGTTATGTACTGGGTGCAGGTTGCCGACACTCACACTTCACTTAGAGTCATAAGTCATGAAGCCTGCGTAATGTTATCGCAAATGTGGCATGATTTTATGGACAGCAGAACAACCTAATGATGTTTGGATGAATTCAGACTTATGCTGTGAAAACAAAGTTATAGCCAACTTGTTTTATCTATGGGTCATGACTAAGGTTGCAAAAGGTCGGAACCTTTCCGGTAAATTTCCGTACTTTTTCTGGACATTTTCTATGGGAAATTAAGCCTGGGAGTTTTGGGGATTTTGCTTAAATTTATCAAAAAGTTAGCTTATAACAATGAACCCTTTTTGTAGGATACAGATAAGGCAATTCTTGGTCTTGTGGCATATTTTGGTTAAACCATCCCCAATTTAATTGAATTGCAGTCCTCTGTGTGCACAGTCCATTCTTCCATCACATGTACAGCTGATTCTCAAGATCTTGCACACTAATGACATGCTATTTAGCCCACACTACTACACTGTCTGAGCCAAGGACTACATGCTTTCAGGTAAGTTTTGATTACAATACTGGGTGGGGTGAATATATTTTATATGACATGATTTTTGTTAACTAGTAGCCTACAGCAAAGTGTGTTTTCATACATGTTTAATTTTAAAACATTTATCTTACAAATGAGTTGTTTAATCTAACTGCTTAACTATTTATCTGTAAATGGAATTGTATTTGTTTTTTTAAACAATTTTTTCCCCCTCAGCGCTCACAACAAGCAATCTGTGACAAAAGTCCCTCTACTTCTGAAAATGATGAGTCAGACACCTTATCGATAGCAACAGCTCATTGGCCTCCTAGAATCAGAAGGTTTTTTGACTCAATGAACGTAGTCAGAGGAATGCTGTTGAATGTCTTGCTCGAGCTGTGAATGCAACTGGTTCACCTCTGATGGTCACAGGCAATATGTATTGGAAGAGATTTCTGAATGTTCTTTGCCCAGCATACACCCCTACAACCAGACATGCTTTATCTACTCATTTGCTGAATGCAGAGTTCAACAGAGTTCATGTGAAGGTCAAGCAAATCATAGAGAAAGCAGACTGTATTGCAATCATATCTGATGGGTGGTTGAATGTTCGTGGGCAAGGAATAATTAACTACATCTCCACCCCTGAACCAGTATTCTACAAGAACACAGACACAAGGGACAACAGACACACCGGTCTATACATTGCAGATGAGCTGAAGGCAGTCATCAATAACCTTGGACCACAGAAGGTATTTGCACGGGTGACAGACAATGCTGCGGACATGAAGGCTGCTTGGTCTAAAGTGGAGGAGTCCTACCCTCACATCACACCCATTGGCTGTGCTGCTCATATATTGAATCTGCTCCTCAAGGACATCATGGCACTGAAAACAATGGATACACTCTACAAGAGAGCCAATGAAAGGGTTAGGTATGTGAAGGGTCATCAAATTGTAGCAGCATCTACCTCACAAAGCAAAGTGAGAAGAATAAGAGCACCACATTGTAGCTGCCCAGCAACACCCATTGGGGTGGTGCTGTCATAATGTTTGACAGTCTCCTGGAGGGGAAGGAGCCTCCAAGAAATGGCCATATAACAGTCTGCTGATCAAGAGGATCCACCTGGATGATGTATTTTGGGAGAGAGTGGTAAGCAGCTTGAAACTCCTGAAACCTATAGCAGTAGCCATTGCATGGATTGAGGGAGACAATGCCATCCTGTCTGATGTTCAGACTCTGCTTGCAGATGTAAGAGAAGAAATCCGTACTGCCCTGACCACTCTCCAAGCAGAGGAAACTGCAGTTCTGAAATGCATCAAAAAGCATGAAGACTTCTGCCTGAAGCCCATACAGCGTACATGTTGGACCCCAAGTATGCTGGCAAGAACATCCTGTCTGGTGCAGAGATCAACAAAGGCTATGGTGTCATCACTACCGTGTCTCGCCACCTTGGCCTGGATGAGGGCAAGGTTCTTGGCAGTCTCGCGAAGTACACTTCCAAGCAAGGGCTTTGGGATGGATATGCAATATGGCAGTTGTGCCAACATATCTCATCAGCCACCTGGTGGAAGGGACTTTGTGGATCTGAAGCTCTTTCCCCTGTTGCCTCCATCATTCTCCAAATCCCACCAACATCAGCCGCCTCAGAGCGCAACTGGTCCTTGTTTGGGAACAAACACACCAAAGCACGCAACAGGCTGACCAACACAAGGGTTGAAAAGTTAGTGGCCATCCGGGCAAATGTGAGGCTTTTTAAGCCTGACAACGAGCCATCCTCAACAAGGTTGGAAAGTGACAGTGAAGATGAGGCCTCAGAGTCTGATGTTCAAGAGGTGGCCATTGAGGAGGTCCAGGGAGAAGACAAGGAAGCCTGAGAGGAAGACAACCAAAGCTTTAGTTTCTAGACTATCATTTTACAGATGTATGTTGAAAACGTTGTTGGGAGATGCGATGGATCATTCAATATTCCCTTTCTTTTGTTGTCCAGTGAAATCATCCCATGTGAAGAGTCAATTAATTTAATTAAAGTTCAATTTGCAACTAAAGTAATTTTTTATTTCTATTGGAAGGATTTAATAATTTGCAAATATGTCTACTTATGATAAGGTAAAAGGTTTATGTTTGTCTCCATATGGTAAATATGTCCAATGCAAAAAACATCCACATTTAAATGGTGTTAATAATCATTTGCATATATTTCCGTTAATTCCCGTATATTCCCACGGAAAGTTTCCACCTCTGAATACTCCCCAAAATGTGCAACCCTAGTCATGACCATTTGTCATAGAAAAAGATTCAATGCTGTTGTGGAATAAACTATTACAAGAGTTAAGGCTATAATTCGAAGTAGTTTAATGTGTCCACTATAATATACAAATGTCATGATGTTGGCCTGTGGGTAAGGTTTATGACCCCCCCCCCCCTCCATAAATACCTTTCTCCCTTCCCTCTCTCTTGACTCTACAGAGGGACTCTTGAATAGCCTTTGTTAAACAGAGAGTCTGGGAACATCAAACAAGTGGATGGAAAGGAACCATAGTTCGGTAATAGAACCAGTTGAAAATATGCATTGGTACTTAATGAATATGATGTCAGTTCGGTTGTCAACTGAGACATTATGACTGATGACAGGACGACCTAAACTGTATCTGGGAAAGTCTACACATTATAGTTATCAGATTCACATGGAACTGTTGTGCAATTCAAATGTTTAAATATAAAATTATTGGTGAAGAGATTAAATGTAATTTTAGCTTCCAAATGAGAGATTTGGGTTTTCATAAGGTTAGGGTCCTGCTCAATCAGTGGTCCGCCCCTGTGAAGAGACATGGGCTGTAGACTGTGAAACACGCCCTTCTCCCTCCACTATATAAGCCCTTGACGAAAATGTAACCTCCTGTTCCTGGTACATTAGGATGACGATCCGATATCAGAAGGGTTCAGATAATAACTACAGAACGAAGCCAACCTCAGCGTGAGCTTTGGTTGCGAATGGTATGAACTTTGAACTCTTATTCGCTACAGAAGTGATACCTCCTAGCCGTTGAGTTAGCAGCGGCTGCTGTAAACTGGGCTAGGAGAGGACAGACAGAGTATCCCGTCTACCACACAACAACGACACTACAACGTTTCCCGTTCACCACCAGAGACACTCTTCAAAGGACGAAGGACTCTGTTGGGCAACACGGCCTTCCATCTACCACCAACCGATTGAAGCGCAGCTCAGAGTAAATATTTATTGCATTTTCCTTTTCCAAATGGGCGGTAATTTAGAATGCATAAGATTCTGTATTTACGATAGAGTAGCTGCCTACGGCCCGATAGAGACATCGCTTCTCCCTTTGTTCTTCAGTCTTCCCGCTCTTTCACTCAAACCCAGCCCCCTTTTCTTCGTATAACCAGCTGTCATATCTTTTCCTTTATGACAATTTGTAATCAATGTATTATCTTTTCGATATATGTAATTCTGTGTGATTAGTTAGGTATTTAGTAAAAAATAATTCAACCCATTTTTGTATTGCTGATTTAACTTGTTAGCTAGGGTTCGTGAAGATAACCAAGAATTTACCACTTTCAGATGAGACTGAATAAGGTGCCGATTAAATATTGACTGCTAATTGACGTAAAAGATTACCAGGTCTTTAAGAGTTTATTCAGAAGATAACAGCTCTATAAACATTATTTCGTGGTGCCTCCACTTTCTAGTTAATTATCTACCTGATTAGCTGCATCAGGTATTATTAATTTACTGAGAAATGATTTTATAGAATAGCAGGTCATGTCACTTAATCTGGCATAGTTAACAACACGACACAAATTACCTTCATACCATAGGAGAACGGTAGGCTATATGTAAAAATTATTGGAAACCTTTTCAATAGATAAGATGAGGCAACACTCTTCATTCAACACATGATTGGCTAAGGGCCCGGGCACCAGCGCCCCACACTTTAATGTTGTCAGGTTTGATTGGTTCTGGCTTTAATAACATCATGTCTTAATTCCCCAGCCTGTCTGAGACAGAAGGTTAATGTGAAATGCCTCCCAGCCAGACCTTCATCACCCAGAGTAGTACATCTCAGAAACAGCCCTCGTCATCATTAATACTCTCTGCTCGATAACATGATCTTCCCATCTCCCGTCTCTCACTTCTCGGAATGATGAAGAGCAAGTGGGAAGAAAGGAGCACTGCTCCAGGGCTTTAGGGAATGCTGGCAAATGGGAAGTGGATGGATAGAGAGAGAGAGGGGATAGGGGAGAGAGAGGGGGAGAGAGAGAGACAGGGAGAGAAAATGGGGGAGAAAGAGAAATGGAGAGAGAAATAGAGGAATGATAAACGAGTGAGAATTTCACCATCACTTCTAATATCTCTCTCTCTGTGTGTGTGTGTGTGTGTGTGTGTGTGTGTGTGTGTGTGTGCGTGCGTGCGTGCGTGCGTGCGTGCGTGCGTGCATACGTGTGTGCGCGTGCGCAAGCATGAGTGACTCCACTTTCAGTGCTACATTGCACCAACCACTGACATCCCTACATACTCCTACTGCAGCAAGTCCAAAGAGCAGTTTATTGGGGCTCTAAACATTCTGTTCAGGCCTACGCTAATCCTATGTGTAACATTATAAGCACTGACCTTGGGTGAGATTGGGCATGCTATTACTGTACGATATTCGACTGCTTCAGGGATCCCATACAGTGAGTCTGTTGAAGGGCACACATTAAGTCACATAATGTGTAATGTAACATTTATGAAGCCACCTTGTCTGGTGAAGAGCCCATTATATTCTTTTTTTGCTTATAATCTTTTGCTGAAGTGAAGAAACAGACTGATCCCACTGGTTGAACCACTGTTTTTTCAACAAAAATAATTCTGTGATGACATTGAATCAACATGGAAAACTGATTGGATTTGACTTTGGATCTGTCCTTTTATCATCTACCTTTTAACCTTAAACCAATGACATGTTGAAATGTTTTGTTGATTTCACGTTCAATTCAGATTATTTGACAACTCAACCAAGTATAAATGAAAACTAGACGTTGAACTGACGTCTGTGACCAGCGGGTTGCCTGAAGCATACTGTAACCTCAAAAGATGATGTGCATGGTATGGTACGGCAATGATTTATGCCTGCAATTATACAGCTGATGCAACATCACCTTTCTGTCACCAATGCATTCAGACACACACGCAAGAGCACCATGATTATTTTTCATTAAAAAAGTCCCTCTTCTCCCAAGCTTGTCAATTACATGTGCTGTACAACTTTCTTCTCTCCCTCTCCCTGCCCCTCTCCCTCTACCTCTACAGTTTAACATTAGCATAATGTGTGTGGCTCACAAGCATGTCTTGGCATTTGGCCATTGGTCTGTGTTTGTCTGTTTACTTTGAATTATCCTATTTAAAAGATCTGTGACCAGGCTAACAAATGTTGACAAAGCCTCCAACAGTCTCCCTGTAGGAAGTCCATCAGCCACCCTCTGTGACATCAGAGGCTCAGAACCTGGTCCCACTGCACTGCGGTGCTGGTCACCGAAAACTTAACCTCTGCCTTTTCAGCAGAGTGCCCTGGCCACACGGCTCTTTAAATCCACCTGGAGAGGGCAACTGAGAACAATGCAGCTTTCAGCTTTACTCGGCTGCAGCAAGTTGCCTTCTGGGTCTATGTCTGGGTCGGTTTGATCTAAAGCAGAATGTCTGAACCCAACAGGACTGAGAGGAGGTTAAAGAGCTCACTATACTGTATGTACAGCCTCTTTGCAGCAGATTGGCCAGACCAGGCACTATCCTGCTCAGATCTGAGGTTTGTACTGTGTGTATGGTACTTAGGACCCTGTTCAGTCAAATCTGGGATTTTCTGTTGTAAGACGAAAATTCTACTTATCACCGGTAAGGATTGATTAGAGCTCCAACTGACTAGTAATACATTATAGGGAAAGAACTCAGAACCATATGTACATCAGAATAGGAAGACAAATAGCAGAAGGGAATTTTGTGAATTTTCATCTTAGCTGTTAGTGATAGTAATTTTCTGTCTGCTTTAATATATTGGATTTTTTTCTCCTCAATTATAGGCTGTTTAAGGCAGCTAGGGGAGTCTGGCCATGTTGTAATGATTATGCCTGACTGTGTGTGTGTGCGTGTGTGGTGTATGAGAAGTGTGACAACAGCACCTAGAAGCAGTTGCAAATGTTACCATTTAAATAGCACAACATGAGAAAACTGACTAGGGAGAGAAGCAAAAGAGAGAGGCAGAGAATGGAAGACCTGTGTGTGTGTGTGTGTGTGTGTGTGTGTGTGTGTGTGTGTGTGTGTGTGTGTGTGTGTGTGTGTGTGTGTGTGTGTGTGTGTGTGTGTGTGTGTGTGTGTGTGTGTGTGTGTGTGTGTGTGTGTGTGTGTGTGTGTGTGTGTGCGCTGCGTGATGGAAAGGCAGTGTCTAGCAGCTGCAGTTTAAAAGGACCACTTTAAACTGAGTGACATTCAAGCATATGTGCAACTATGTAATAAGACGTAGAGTCATTTGATCAGTAATAATGACTATAGTGTACCAGAGCAGAGGGATGTTGTGTTGTTTGCTTTATAGAATGATAGTCATAGCGTATTGTGTTAGTGTAGTTTGGAGCTGAGTATGGGGTGTAGAGAAGTCCAGACAGTACAACAGAGCTCTGAATTCACCAAGGTCTAGCCTCTTAAGCTGAGAGAGCAGGAAGATGTCTTACGGACGAGTCATTTCTACAATATTTTAGCCTGAAAACCAATTTGGCAGTTAAGCATCGCTTACACAGCCTCCTTCAAGGCCAACCGGCTGTATGGGTTTAAAACGATGCCAGCTTAAGGCATGAAACATCCAAAGCGTGTTTTCATAAACTCAGCATTTTCCCTTCGACCAAGAATATTCAGCGTCATGCATACGAAATGAAAAATATCTTAGTAGAGGAAAAGAGGGGTTTTGCCATTCTGGGGTTGCTATGTAATGACTGGCTTGAGATGATGTTCAGAAAAAGGACATTTTCTCTCACTGACCAAAATGTTATCTGTAACAGTATCCATGTGATGACATCCTCAAGCGTTCAGACAAGGCTACATTTACTGTAAGTCTACTTTGCAAGGCAATGAGTCAGGGTTGGCACCAGCTCATGTTATAAGATCAAAATTCCTTGGCAAATTTGTATTTTCTCTTTCATAAAGTTGAACTGGGGTTGGTTTGGATGAAATACAGGCAGTGGTGTCATGCACATAGGGGGCACAAAGGGACGTGCCCTCTCAGATTTGTACAATAAAAAAACATGATGCTGAATTAAATTACAAAACTTAATTAATTACAAAACTTAATATTTAAGCCTACGTTTTATCATAATTATTTGTATGATCTGTCAGTGGTATTTTGCAGAGGGGGCAAACTGACTGGACCAGGCAAAGAGTGTCCCCCCTATTCTCCCTAGTAAGTGGTTCCTTCCAAGGTGCACGGAGAAAATAAATGCCTAGGCAGGATGCTAGATATTCTAGTGCATTGTCAGTGGAGGAGGAGAGAGAGTGTAGTGATACACAGAGTGGTTGATTTGACTTTAGCTGCCAGTGATGAATTTGATCAAGTTATGTAGCCTATTGATTCCTTCTTGATGAATAAATAAAACAAATATGTTTTTGTTGTTTCTCTGTAATACTAGCCACCTTGCAATTTTATGAAGTTAGCTTTAGCTAGCCAGCTAGATAGGTTCCCAGTCTTCGCAAACTCATAACTAGCTACTAAGCCATGTCAGACTATCAATCAAGTTATAGAAGCTTGTCTAGCTGTCTTAGCAGTCAAGGTTGCTAGACTTTACTAAATGTACTGAATAAGACATATAATAAGACATAGAATTATGGCTCTAGATTGTAGGAAAAAGCTATTTCAGGTGTTTGAAAAATGCTAAATTCTCCAACTCTACAAGCCTCTATCTGAGTTTTCCTTCTCCCCCTTCTCTCTCTCTCACTCATGTTTTCAATTGGCCTTCGATTCACGAGGTAAATAAGTTGAATTGTGCCAATAAAGGATGTTTTAAATTCTCTCACACATACCAAATAAGGTACACCGAAGAAGAGCATTGGCGTGCTCTGCAGTGATCGTTTAAGAGCAGAGGCAATCTCCAGGTGCTTGTAAGATGGCCGTTATTGTTCCATAAAGCTTGACAGAGCCTCTCCATCACCTGCCAAAGCAGCCCGGGACACAACCACTCATGTGTGCCATGGATGTCTATCGATTGGCTACTGTGGAGGGGTGGGTGGGGGCTTCTATGGTCTGGGGCTTGTAGAGAGATCAGCAGGGGGGTACTGAGGCGGTACAGATAGCGGTCAACACCAATCAGCATCAGAGCTTCAGCCGAGCTCTCAGCCATTATGGATCAATCCATATTAGCGGATTAAAGCACAGCAGTAAACTAACAGTTACTTATCTAACTAACAACATGTACACTGTTTATTTCCAATGTACATTAAAATAAGGACAATGGACTCACAAAAACATATCTGACCAGGAAAATATGACCCATGTTGAAAGACGCATAAAAAGTTATGATTGAAGACTGGCGCACTCAGACGTAACAACAAAGCTCAACATTAACCCTCATTAACCCTACACTGTAAAGCCTAATTCAGAAACAGATAAACAATGCACAACAAGAAGAGGGCAGAGTGTCTGTAAAAGCTTTGCTCAGAGCTTCAAGCTGATCCTACAAGGCATTAAAAAGAGCTGCTAAAAGGTTCCAATCGGTTTTGAGCACCCAGGGAAAATTAAAGATCTATTGGGTCAATTCAGGGATGCAAGCTCATGTGAGACACATTGGTGGAGAGTGGATGGAGAATGGCCAAATGTGTCAGTCGATGTTATAACAGAGAAAAGACTAATGTGGAAAATTGCTGTAGTTCAAAAACCCAGCTTTCGCTTTCCACAAAGACTAATGTGTAGAGACTTGAACCCAAACGTTGAAATGGCCCCACAGCATGATGCACCACAACCAAGGCATCACAGTGGATCACAACGCTCCTATCTCAGCCAGGGGTAACATTGAGGGGAAACATGCCGGGACCAATTTCCAAAGCTTATTTTGAAATGTATGTTTTGAGCTGAATTCCCATGAATTTTTACAGTGATGAGTTCTCGGAGGGATATTTTTCTCATTAACCCCTGATCTCAGTACTGACAATAATATGATGACTAAGACATTAGTGTGTTATAAAATGGATGAAGACACTCTTGGATTGAAGACGAGTGACAAAACTGACATTATTACCAGAAAAAATTGCTACATAAGACAATGTCTCTAGTCAAGAATCCACAAAACGAATGCGTTTTGAAAAGGCAAAAGTCACCCCTGTCATACTCAGCTTTATCTCCACTATCGTATGAGGACATACAAGCCCATAGAAATACAATGACTAGAACGGGCATAGCCAGTCCATCCATTATGGCACTTGAATGGGAAAGCCCAATCTAGAGATTATATTTCTATGTACAAACCATCAGGAAATGCTGACATCATGTAGTATTAGGTTGCATTATGAATAGGTTAAACCACAGCACCCCATACCACATCAGACAGTGGTGACATTTACTGTCCTGTCCTTTCAATTAGGGTTACAGTCACACTTGCATAGCAGATATGTCTCACTGAGATTTTTATATAGCATGGGGCCTCATACACGATGAGCTTCATATTACACGAGCCCACATGAGCCTCACATTGCATAAGCATCAAGTATAGCCATGACTGGATGAATGTTCCACTGCACATTGACCTTCTAATACTCATATAACAGCATAATGAGGGGATGAGAAAGTATGTTGGCAAATTAAATGGTTTACCTTTTGAGGAGGGAAGTAGAAGCAATGGAGGTCCACAGCAAGACATGGCTCAATTAGAGCTAATGAAAGATGTGTTCCCTGTGTTCCCTAGGTGTTTATCTAATAAATGTCTCAGAGATGTTGAGTTACTGATGTATGAAATAACAGGAGATGTCATTTCCGATGACTCCTGAAATAAACTATACCCTTGTGGATTAAAGTAATTTAATTATATTCACAACACACACACACACACACATACAAAATATCAACAAATGGTAGACAACAGCAGAATGGATGTTGTGCGGCATGAATTCAGACAAATGATCAGTAGAGATGTAACATTTGGAGTCCCACTGGCAATACAATTCACTAAATGGGCCTAATTGTTGGCCGCAGGAGGCAGTTTTAGATAGCTTGTCACTTCTTTGTATTTCCCAGGCTTTTATTTTCCTTCCATTTCTGTCAGATAGCCACAGACAGCTTGTTGGTGAGGAGACAGTGTTGCTGTCTGTAATTGGGCTTGTGATGTAAGCTGTCAGTTCAATGTGTCGCCAGGGAAGGGGACGAGGGAGTTTCTACGGGTTACTGTTGCCGGGGGCTGACATGTCTATCTGGCCGCCGCTGTGGGACAAGACGGGCCTGCCCTGTTGGGTAAACATGGGACAGACAGACAGACAGACAGACAGACAGACAGACAGACAGACAGACAGACAGACAGACAGACAGACAGAGAGAGACACAGAGAGAGAGAGAGAGAGAGACAGAGAGAGAGAGAGAGACAGAGAGAGAGAAAGAGAGAGAGAGAGAGAGAGAAAGAGAGAGAGAGAGAGAGAGAGAGAGAGAGAGAGAGAGAGAGAGAGAGAGAGAGAGAGAGAGAGAGAGAGAGAGAGTGAGAGGTGATGCTTTGCGCTCTTTGACCCTGTCAGACTGCTCCCCCCCCTCAGATTTCATACTGGCCAATATTTTAAATAGTACTGTAGAGCAGCCAATGAGCAATCCCAGTCACAGGTCACCTAGCGGGGATGCTAAAAAAAGCTTCCTGAAACAGATATTGTAACAGAGGAACTGTCCATGTTTGCAGTTTCAGACCATGTATTTAAAAAACGAGTACACATCAGTGTACAGCAGGGGTGGGCAACAGGTGGCCCGCGAGCCAAAACCGGTTCGCACGTGCTTGTTTTGCTAACTTAAGTGTGGGGGTTCTTTTTTGGTAAAAAACAGGAATTCAGTCAAAAATGAGTTTCATTTACATAATCCGTTCACCAAGTATTCCCAGGAATAAAAAAAGAGACGTAATCATGTCTCAATGTAATCAAGATATGATGGTTATTTTGAAATATAGTTATTTTCAATTTGACGTGTACACATTATTAAAGTTATGTTCCAGACCCCCGATTATCCGCTCCGACCAAAATCGTCCCATGGCTGAATCTTGTTGCCTACCCCTGGTGTACACTGTACATCATCATAGTGTAACAATTTGTGCCCTTGATAACAGGCTTACCTAGAAACATGAATATACAGAAGCTCCTCCATGGTTTCGACCCTGCACAGTGAGGGGGCAGTCAGTGTGTCCATGGCCTGGGCCATCGCGCTATATCACCCCCTTTGCTCTCCCTCCCCCTATTTACTCTTTTTAACCACTCTCTCCCTTCCTCTCCTCTCTGTCTCCCCCCTCCTTCCTCTTCATCTCCACTCCCTCTCTCAATGTAATGTGTGGTGAGTGCAGTTGGGGGGACCCTGGCTCCCTCTCCCCTCCTCCCCCCTCCCAGTCTATGGGGGTGGGTACTGGTCGGGGGCCCTGGCTACCTCTCTGTCTAGCAGGCGAGCCGGCCGGCTTCATTACTGCTCTGGAACCAGCTGTGTGTTCTGTGTAAACAAGCCCGGGATCTGACCTCACATCATTAATCCCTCCGCAGTATCGCCCCATGCCTCCATGCCGCCCTCTCTTTCTCTCTTTCTATTGCTCGGTAGCTTTCTCAACTCTCTCGCTGTATCTCTCTCTTTCTTACCTATCTCTCTGTCTCTTTGTGTCTATCTCTCTCTCTCCCTCGCTCTCTCTGTCAATTCAAATTTGAGGTGCTTTATTGGCATGTTATGCATTATGAAAATGCTCCAACATCTCATTCCAAAATCCTGGGCATTAATAGGGAGTTGGTCCCCCCTTTGCTGCTATACAGCCTCCACTCTTCTGAGAAGGCTTTCCATTTCCCCTAGTGGCGCAGCGGTCTAAGGCACTGCATCTCAGTGCTAGAGGCATCACTACAGACACCCTGGTTCGAATCCAGGCTGTATCACAACCGGCTGTGATTGGGAGTATCATAGGGTGGCGCACGTCTGGATTTGGCCAATGTAGGCTGTCATTGTAAATAATAATTTGTTCTTAACTGATTTGCCTAGTTAAATAAAGGTTAAATAAATAAAACATTGATGTTGGAAAATTGCTGCGGGGAGTTCCATTCAGCCACAAGAGCATTAGTGAGGTCGGGCACTGATGTGGGGCAATTAGGCCTGGCTCATAGGCTGCGTTTCATTTCATCCCTAAGGTGTTCAATGGGGTTGAAGTCAGGCCACTATACAGGCCAGTCAAGTTCTTCCACACCAATCTAAACAAACAATTTTGGTATGGACATCGCTTTGTGCATGGGGGTTTTGTCATGCTGAAACAGGAAAGGGCCTTCCCCAAACTGTTGCTACAAAGTTGTAAACACAGAATCGTCTAGAATGTCATTGTCTGTAGCATTAATTTCCCTTCACTGGATCTAAGGGGCCTAGCCCGAACCATGAAAAATAGCCCCAGACTATTTTTCCTCCTCCACCAAACTTTACAGTTGGCACTATGCATTCGGGCAGGTAGCGTTCTCCTGGCATCCGCCTAACCTAGATTCGTCTGTCAGACTGCCAGATGGTGAAGTGCGATTCATCACTCCAGAGAACGCGTTTCCACTGCTCCAGAGTCCAATGGTGGTGAGCTTTACATCATGCCAGCCGACGCTTGGAATTGCACATGGTGATCTTAGGCTTGTGTGCGGCTGCTTGGCCATGGAAACCCATTTCATGAAGCTTCTGACGAACAGTTCTTGAGCTGACGTTGCTTCCAGAGCCAGTTTGGAACTCGGTAGGGAGTGTTGCAACCGAGGACAGATGATTTTTACGAGCTACTTCAGCATTCGGCTGTTCCGTTTTGTGAGCTTGTGTGGCCTACCACTTTGCGGCTGAGCCGTTGTTGTTCCTAGATGTTTCCACTTCAGCTCTAGCAGGGCAGAAATTTGATGAAACAACTTGTTGGAAAGGTGGAATCCTATGACGGTGCCATGTTGAAAGTCACTGAGCTATTCAGTAAGGCCATTCTACTGCCAATGTTTGTCTATGGAGATTACATGGCTGTGTGCTCGATTGTATACACCTGTCGGCAATGGATGTGGCTGAAATAGCCAAATCCATTCATTTGAAGGGGTGTCTACATACTTTTGCATATATAGTGTTCATCCTCCTTCTCCCCACAAGCAAAGACAGACATAATCAGGCCTGGATACTGTTTCTCAGTTTCTAACTCACTATGTAACCTACTAACCAGGCTAGTAGGTTACATAGCAAAGAACAGAACGCACATTGACAAGACATGTTGGAGTTTCATCTCTACTAATCATAATTAGCACACACATACAAACACACCTATGCACACACACACACACTGGATAATCTATATCTTAGCTAACTAACAGCAGCCTCAGGTGGGATAGGATGAACTGATGCAGTGGCAGTGGGTCCCTATATTGTCACAAGATTTTTGAAAGCAATTTAAATTAGCTTTAAATGAGTCACAGTCTGGTATTAGTTTGCTGCTGACAGACAGGTGTATGTCAGAGCCTGCGGCTCAAGTTGCTCAATATCACAGACTAAGGACAAGCTAACAGTGGAGCTGACACTTAATGTGAAAGACTGTTGGGAAGACAGCCACAATCCTCTCTCTCGACCATACTGCAACACACAAACACGTGCATGCAAGCACACAAACACAATTCCTCTCTCTTTCTCTCATGCACACACACACATCCCATCTCTTATTCTCTCTCTCAGTCCGACACATCCCGGCTGGTTCACTCCAGGGGTGGTGTGTGTGTGTGTGTGTGTGTGTGTGTGTGTGTGTGTGTGTGTGTGTGTGTGTGTGTGTGTGTGTGTGTGTGTGTGTGTGTGTGTGTGTGTGTGTGTGTGTCTTGCTGTCATGTTGTCAGGCTGAGGACAAACCTCCACGCATGACCTGGGTTAGCCCTTCTGCCCGTCACCTGCTTGACCCCAGAGTGGCATGGTACGTGTGGGTGAGGCTAGGGCAAGAGAGAGAGCATAGCGTGATAAACACCCTTTTACAGATTATCGTGAAATAGACACACATTTTCTACATCCTTCATAAAGAATTCCAATTGCTGGTACTAACTTGAGCTAGATAGCTAATGTTAGCTAAGCTAGGGGTTAAGGTTACTGGTTAAGGTTAGGGTTAAGTTTAGGGTAAGGGGTAGGGGTTTTAAGGTTAGGTAACATAATAGCTAAGTAGTTAAAGGGTTAGGGTTAGCTAACATGCTAGCTAAGTATTTAAAAAGTAGTAAGCAGTTGCTAAGTTGCTAATTAGCTAAAATGCTAAAGTTGTCCATCATAATTTGAAAATGCAATGTTTGGTTTGCTAGACCTTTGCGTTATACCCCCCTGACCAACCTCCCATCTATCGTTTCTGTTTCAGTCAGAATCACTAATGGCTCCTTAATATGTCGCTAGAAGTCGCTAGATTACGTTTTGTCGCAATGAGGTCACAGCACCAATTTGCCTTACTGCGCACAACTGCGGTCCCAGACGTAGCGTTTTTGCCCCCTTGTCCTTCTCTGCCTATATATGCTGCGTTGCTGTGGCTTCTGCTGCACAGCTTCTCCCACTCTCGTGTGCAACATTATTGAATGGGAAAAGTCGCTAAATGCTATCAAAACCTTAGAAATCCTTGGTGTCAAAACTCCCCAAAGGCAGCTTGAAAAGTAGCTGAATTTGTCGCTCGCCTCTTTACCAATAAAAGTTACTGGAAGGGTCTGAAAACTTGCTAAATATAGCAACACTATTGGCAACAATGTGTCTGTAGCGAATTTTGTATAAGTAATTTGTGTCTAATTGTGATAGTGGGTTGGCATGAGTGGAGGAAGCTGTGAGTGGAGGTCAAATGATGTCGATGCAACACGAGACAAGACAAGGAGTTGAGTACACACACACACTTTGGAGTATAGAGCATGCACAGACACACTAACACACATACTTACAGACACACACACACACACACACACACACACACACACACACACACACACACACACACACACACACACACACACACACACACACACACACACACACACACACACACACACACGTGCCAACAGAGACACACACACTCACAAGCACACACACTCACACACTCGCAGTCACACACAAACGCTCACACTCACGCACGCACACACACCATAGATCAGATCAATCCAGTTATCAACTCAGAGAGAGAGAGAGAGAGAGCAGTCCAACAAACAGATCAAATGAGAGAGGGGTTAGAAGAAGAAAAAGGTGTAATGAAGTTTTGAAGGGAAGACATGATTGTTTGAGAATCAACTGCCAAGCCTATCAGACTCAAGGGGGTCTCAGGGGAGAGGGAGAATGCTCCAAACCTATTTTCCCTTTTGCTTTCACGGCTCTTTTAATGGGAGCCGACAGAGCGCCACGCTGGTAAAAGGGGAATTCACAGAAAGCGGTGAAAACTCCACAGGCAACAAGAAGAAAGGAAGAGTTCAAACACAACACTATCAAAAATTAAACATACTTCTCTGATCCTGAGAGAATCTCCGAAAGAGAGTGTTACTCATCAACTTTGAATTATACCACAGATACAACAGATCGCTGGTGTGGAAGGAAAAGATAGTGATTAAACCTTGTGAGTGACAGACTTGTGAGGTCCCTAGTTAACAAACACCTGCATATGAAACTAATGTCAGTGTGCTGCTGACAGTGTAGCTTCCTCCACTGTCCCTGTCCCATACCGTGCTCAATCTAGTGATCCTCTGCTCACAAACACATGTGACCGCCCTCCTTGACAACTTACCAACCGATTGAGCTATACAAAAAGATCCAATTGGATAATACCATCGGCGCCATTTAAAGATAGCTGTGGAGTGAGCTTACAGTACGTTCTTAACTCCTTTACACGTACCCTTTTCACATGACTGAGCCGAGCCTAGCTGAAGTGTGTTGGCCTGTTTACGGATCCACCATAGTTGCTTGAACAGTGCTGGAAAGGACAATATGAGAGGAACATATCCAAGCTAGTACAGAAAGCCAGGGTCTGAGAGTTCTAAGGGTGAAGTTTCTTCCATGGGCATCAGAGAGCTGAATTAATATGCTGCTAGTTTCTGTCTGATTCAAATTGTAAATAAAGTGCTGTTGATTACAGTAAATGGATCCTAACTTGTACTTTTGCGTCACTAGGCAAATATTGCTTTTACTCACCCCAATAACCTAGGTAACCATTTTTGATTGATACGGGCCCAGAGTCAATATCATCACATTGCTTTCTGCAAGTATGTTTGATAGTTTCTTTCTGTAAGAGTAGGCTTTTGCTTGAGACTATGTTTGCTGCAATTTGAAAATGTTCTGCATAATATTTACAAAATTGTTCCAACTGTTTGTACTAGTGTTTCCAATTTATTAGGTGGCAAATATGTTTAACAAATTGCTTTTGGCACCGTCGACAAAGGCTGACATTCTAAAAAGTATCTTCATTATCAACAAAAAGCAATTTACTTTCTATCGGGACCCTTAAATTTACAAGGACTTCAAACTCTTGTGCAAAAAAGGCTTTGTGCAAGAGAACTACAACTCAGCCAGATCAGGAGTGACCAGAACGGCTTTGGATGGCTGTAGTCATCTCGTCAATGGATCTGTGATGATGCGGTCAGTCCGTCTAGCAGAGGGTACGGGAGCTACCTGGCAATACCATTCCCTTTAATTGAGTGCTCGGAGAAGTCGATGCATTTTTTTCTAGCACTGCCACTGAGGTTAAGCAATGTACCACATTACAAGGATCGATATCTTGGGGTTGGCCAAGCGCAAAAAAAATACATCAACCCTATTTACTGAGTATATCCTAGTGGCGGCCATTACTCCGGACAGAGAGGGCAACGTTATATGGAGGGGGTGATATATCGCAGGTGATGATCGATGACAATGTGGCCGCCGCTATAATGCCTGATGGAGTGTGATGGTGGGCTTTGGCTCGCTCTTCAGTACCTGTGAAAAATGTGTCAATATCTCCATCAGAGCCAACTATTAGATCCTGCATTGATTGTTTGAGGAGTGCTATCAGAATGATGGGACAGGCAGAGAGAAGGCCATAGGTCTGAATGTGGCGTAGTCAGTCGAAACCAAAACAAGTTCAATAGGCCATTATCAGCCTTAGCCAAGCCTTAAACAAAACCAGAAATGATACATGAGATGAATGCCCTTGGCACAACAAAAGTCACCCATCTCATTTAGGCTTGTATGTAAGATCCCTCACCTCTATTTCCAGTATTCATACGGGCATCATCCACATGGCAATCATATAGAAATGTACATGTCAACTCCCTCACTCTCTTTTGAAACCATCGAGCACACAACATTCTGAGACCATGTTTCGTAGAACTTGGTGAGAGCGAGGTTGTCCTATGGTTATTTTGCATACAACCTTCCCCCAACTTTCTGGGAATGGTGAAGGATAGATACTTGGCTTTGGAACATTCTCAGCACATTCTCAGAACATTCTCAGAAATCAGTCAATTGAAATAAATTAATTAGGTCCTAATCTATGGATTTCACCAGACTAGGAATAAAGATATGCATCTGTTGGTCACAGATACCTTAAAAAAAGTTAGGGGAGTGGATCAGAAAACTAGTCAGTATCTGGGGTGACCACCATTTGCCTCATGCAGCGCAACACATCTCTTTCGCATAGATTTGATCAGGCTGTTGATTATAACCTTTGAAATGTTGTCCCACTCCTCTTCAATGGCTGTGGGAAGTTGCTGGATATTGGCGGGAACTGGAACACGCTGTCGTACACTTCGATCCAGAGCATCCAAAACATGCTCAATGGGTGACATGTCTGGTGAGTATGCAGGACATGGAAGAACTGGGACATTTTTCAGCTTCCAGGAATTGTGTACAGATCCTTGCGACATGGGGCCCTTGCATTGTCATGCTAAAAACATGATGTGAAGGCGGAGGATGAATGCCACGACAATGGGCCTCAGGATCTTGTCATGGTATCTCTTTGCACTCAAATTGCCATTGCTAAAATGCAATTGTGTTCGTTGTCTGTAGTTTATGCCTGCCCATACCAAAACCCCACCACCACCACCATGGAACACTCTGTTCACAATGTTGACATCAGCAAACCGCTTGCCATCACAACACCATACACGCTGTCTGCCATCTGCCCGGTACAGTTGAAACTGGGATTCATCCGTGAAAAACACACTTGTCCAGTGTGCCAGTGGCCATCAAAGGGGAGCATTTGCCGACTGAAGTCGTGTACTACACCAAACTGCAGTCAGGTCAAGACCCTGGTGAGGACGTCGATCAAGCAGATGAGCTTCCCTGAGACGAGTTTCTGACAGTTTGTGTAGAAATTATTCAGTTGTGCAAACTCACAGTTTCATCAGCTGTCAGCTGTCCAGGTGGCCGGATGTGGAGGTCTTAGGCTGGCGTGGTTACATGTGGTCTGCGGTCATATTTTCAAGCATGGTGGTGGCTGCATCATGTTGTGGATATGCTTATCGTCGGCAAGGACTAGAGATTTTTTTAGGATAAAAACAATCGGAATAGAGCTTAGCGCAGGAAAAATCCTAGAGGAAAACCTGGTTCAGTCTGCTTTCCAACAGATACTGTGTCGTGTCTTTGGCATCATTAAATTGAAGACTGTTATTTTATCAAATAAATTCTCTGTAATTATTATTATGTGATTAGCCCAATCATGTAAATGTAATTAACTAGGAAGTCGGGGCACCAAGGAAAATCTTCAGATTACAAAGTTATAATATCCGATATTTTAATATCTGACCAATTAGTCTTCTAATTAATGAATCATAACTTACATAACTTACATAACTTAGTCTCATTCCAAACATCGAAAGTTGTTGGTTATCTGCACAAACCCAGTCTTTGCTGTGAATCATCCATACATCAATTGTCTTAATCATTTATTTACTAACTAACTAAATAATCACAGAAATGCATAAACAAACAACAATATATATGGTTACAAGGAAATGATAGGGGATGTGGGTGTGGACTGAGAAGGCCGGAAAAGACAAGTGACACTACACAGATGATAATTATAATAATTGAAATGATAATCCTTTGCACATGAACTCTCACTCATTCGGGAATAATTGCAATCAATATATATATTTACGCTCAGTGTATCGTCATGATCTCTGTTGGAATCGTACGTCTTTCTGTTGGAAAGTTCATCTGAACTTCTCTTTGCGTCCCTGGAGTCTTTCGTGGTTAGAATGAATACTTCAGAGTCCCATTCAGAAATGTTCTTATAGAATAGATGTTTCGGCGGTTGTCGGTCTTCGCATTCCAGGTCGACATAAATTCTAGCTGCAGACTAGTAATTAGTATCGAAGATTTGTTCTTATTCTGTCGGTATTGATAGTCTCAGAGTTGAACCATTTCTACCAGTGTAGCCAATGCTTCACGTGGTTTGGTTAGGAATTCAACAATCATTACAACCTTAGCTCCCTCAGATGACCGAGGAATGCATGGTCTCTACTCAAACCTTAGCCCTCTCGGTAATCGAGAGAACCTTTCTCTCTCTTTACTGTGAACCTTTCTCTCTCTATACTGCATGAGGGAGAGAGTCTCCTCCAGAAATGTACAACCTGAGATAACAGAAGCTGGGTGTGAGAGGGGGAAGGCACTCGCTATACCCAAAGAGGGCCATGTCATTTACATTTCCAATAAAGTAATTTAGCAGGTGCTCTTATCCAGAGCGACTTACAACTTGGAAAGTTCATACATATTCATCCTGGTCCCTCCGTGGGAATTGAATCCTGGTCCCCCCGTGGGAAATGAACCCACAACCCTGGCATTGCAAGTGCCATGCTCTACCAACTGAGCCACACGGGACCTGTCATGCCAAGTGGCAGACAAATTCACCTTTCAGGAGGACAATAACCCAAAACACAAGGCCAAATATACACTGGAGTTGCTTACCAGTTGCTTACCAGACATTGAATGTTCCTTAGTGGCCTAGTTACAGTTTGGATTTAGATTGGCTTGAAAATCTATGGCAAGACTTGAAAATGTTTTTACTAATAATGTGCAAATATTGTACAATCCAGGTGTGCAAAGCTCTTAGATACTTACCCAGAAAGACTCACAGCTGTAATAGCTGCCAAAAATTATTCTAACCTGTATTGGCTCAGGGGTGTTAATACCTAAAATTTCTAAAAACATATTTTCACCTTGTCATTATGGGGTATTGTGTGTAGATGTGTGAGAGAAAAAAACATCCACTTAATCCATTTGGAATTCAGTCTGTAACACAGCAAAATGTGGAATAAGTCAAGGGGTATGAATACTTTCTGAAGGCACTGTATATTCCATTGTCAGCATCAACAAAACTCTCTCTACCCTCTAGCTTGTTGAGTGTGTTCAGGTGTGCTGGCCACACCCACTAATTGGCCACACCTGATCTTAATGTGTGCTTGTTTCATTTGAAATGAGGTCTGTTTGAATAGAGAACGGGATCGGTGTCCCTTCCACAGGACAGTTGAGCTAACGTAGGCTAATAAGATTTGCATCAGGTTGTAAGTAACAAGAACATTTCCCAGGACATAGACATATCTGATATTGGCAGAAAGCTTAAAATCTTGTTAATCTAACTGCACTGTCCAATTTACAGCAGCTATTACAGTGAAATAATACCATACTATTGTTTGAGGAGAGTCCACAATTTTAAACATTAAAAGTTATTAATAAACAAATGAGGCACATTTGCGCAGTCTTGATACAACATTTTGAACAGAAATGCAATGGTTCATTGGATCAGTCTAAAACTTTGCCATCTAGTGGACAAAATCTAAATTGCACCTGTGCTGGAATAATACATTATGGTCGTTCTCTTGCATTTCAAAGATGATGGTACACAAAAAATACAAAAGAACGGTTGTTTTTTGTTTCCTTTCAAATGGAACCAAGAATATGCATATCCTTGCTTCAGGGACTGAGCTACAGGCAGTTAGATTTGGGTATGTCATTTTTGGCGAAAATTTTAAAAAAGAGGCGGATCCTTAAGAGGATTTATTAATGTGAGTTAAAAAAAAATATGGTATGCTAGCTCTATCCTTGTACACAGTGGACTAATTCCATGGATAGAGAACAGGGTTTGCTTGATTAATGCCTAAGAAATTACCGGTCAGGAAACTCATGGCTTCATTCCCAGAACCAATGAGAAACCAACAATTTATGTTCCCACAACTTCAAAGGAACCAAATATGCTAGCTGGGATTCTTCTTGCTCTAACATTTGGAAAACACTACAATACATGACGCAGACTTTAGATTTTTTTGTCCACATGAGTAAGAGGGCAGATAAAGTGAGGAAGAGAGAGAGAGGGAGTAAATGTGTGTGAGGGAGAGAGGTAGGTTAATTAAATTAAGCATTATCACCACAGGAGGTTGGTGGTACCTTAATTGGGGAGGAAGGGCTCGTGGTAATGGCTGGAATTAGTAGAATGGTATCAAATAGATGGTTTCCATGTGTTTGATGCCATTCCATTTGCTCCGTTCCAGCAATTATTATGAGACTTCCTCCGTCTGCAGCCTCCACTGTATATCACATACAACACATTGTGAGTATCCAAGATAATATTTCCTATTGAGATGCACAACTTTCCCCCTGTGCTCCTTCCAGCTGTTCATATGAACAGTCATTTATTTTAATAAAGTGAGTGTGATCTCCTGTGGAGAGAGAGATAATGTGGACAGGCAAGGCACATCTGCAGCCTAAATAAGAATCCTTGATATTTAACTAGACCCCAGAGGGGACAGTGCAAAGGCAGCCCAGGACTAAGCTGGCCTCAATAACCAGAACATTAATAATCATTCAAATGAGATCCAAAAATGTCCAGACTCCTTTGGTCACTAGGGTACCCTCCTGATTCTTTGTGACCTCTGACCTCACTGATAAAACTCCTGGTTCGTGTTCATTTGGCACCAAACAAAACAGGGAGTGACTTTTGAAGTTGCCTTTCGAACTGTTATTTTCGTTGCCTGTTACAAATCATGCTGCAAAATGTTTTATTCATTGCATATCCTAATGAATCCAACCCTGCTAGCTAACTAACAAACTAACTAGCCTAATATTAACCACATTTAAAGTCCAATACAAGTCCAATAGTAATTAGCTCCCAAAAGGAAAATCACGTACCTTGTCTGCGACCAGGAAGACACATTGTCTATCTTTCGAAAAAGCACAGCCAGATGAGAGCAGGATCTAAGATAATTATATTTAATAAAAGAGTCTATTGACCGTGCGTCAATCTAAGTAACATAATAAAATAATCCCCATAAAAATCTGTCAGTTTAAACTAGAGATATCCTTTTTTGCATGAGCTGCATCTCAATCCATTGCATCCGTCTATGTCGGCCTTTTCGCATCTGCGGTGGAAGGTGGCCGAGCTACAGCGTCGTTTGTCAAACTATGAGACAACCCGAAAAATGAAAACGTCTGTACTGTTTAGCAAACCATAACATGACCCCTCTCTGGAAAGATGAGACTCTCACAAACACGATGGTGTGCTCTGTTTTGCTCTACGACCCCCACAAGCCCCACAGGACTCGTCTGAAGTTGGTAAACACTGTCTGTAGTGTCCGAACCGTTTGGGCTACACACTAATATGACCCCACTGTGGAAAGGGGAGACTCTGACGAACACGATTATCCATTTTGCTCTACGACCCCCACATGGGACTTGTCTGAAGGTAATCCATACAAATGAATGGAAGTATGGAGGTAGTTCTGTGCTAACAAAAATAAGGGGTTAAATATGTGTCAAATGTGTTATTATTTCCTGAGGTTTCTTACATCTCCTAGATATAGGACAAACGGTTCAAAAACATATTCCTCATGATTGTAACGGTCCTGACCTGTTTTATGTTGTTTTTGTATGTGTTTTAGGTCAGGGCATGTGTTTTGGGTGGGCAGTCTATGTTATCTGTTTCTATGTTGGTTTTGGTTGCCTGGTATGGCTCTTAATTAGAGGCAGGTGTTTTGCGTTCTCCTCTAATTAAGAGTCATATTTAGGTAGGGTGTTCTCACTGTTTGTTTGTGGGTGATTGTCTTCCGTGTTTGTGTTATGTTTGCACCATACGGAACTGTATACGGTTTGTTCGGTTTATGTAGTCTGTTTCCTATTCGTGCGTTCTTCGTGTCTATGTAAGTTCTCATGTTTAGGTCAGTCTACGTCGTTTGTTATTTTGTATCATTTCAAGTGTAGTTCGTGTTCGTTTTTCGTCTTGTTTAATAAATATGTGTTCAAACTTCGCTGCGCCTTGGTTCCCTCAATACTCCTCCTTTTCCGAAGATGGAGAGGAGGAGGATCGTCGTTACAGAATCACCCACCATTCCAGAGCCAAGCAGCGGAGTAATTGGAGTAAGGGACAGGAAAAGAAGGAGCAATGGACATGGGACGATATATTGGACGGAAAGGGTTGCTACACATGGGAGGAGATCCTGGCTGGTAGGGATCGCCTCCCATGGGAACAGCTGGAGGCACTGAGGAGAGCAGAGGCTACCGGAGAGAGGAACCGGAGCTATGAGGGAACGCGTCTGGCACGGAAGCCCAAAAAGCCCGTAAGTAATTCCCAAAAATTTCTTGGGGGGGGGCTAGGAGGTAGTGGGCCAAGGGCAGGTAGGAGACCTGCGCCCACTTCCCAGGCTTACCGTGGAGAGCGGGAGTACGGGCAGGCGCCGTGTTACGCAGTAGAGCGCACGGTGTCTCCTGTACGAGTGCATAGCCCAGTGCGGGTTATTCCACCTCCCAGCACTGGGAGGGCTAGATTGGGTATTGAGCCAGGTGTCATGAGGCCGGCTCAACGCGTCTGGTCTCCAGTGCGTCTCCTCGGGCCGGCATACATGGCACCTGCCTTACGCATGGTTTCCCCGGTTCGCCTACATAGCCCGGTGCGGGTTATTCCACCTCCCCGCACTGGTCGGGCAACCGGGGTTATTCAACCAGGTAAGGTTGGGCAGGCTCAATGCTCAAGAGTGCCAGTACGCCTCCACGGTCCGGTATTTCCGGCACCACCTCCCCGCCCCAGCCTAGTACCTACAGTGCCTACACTACGCACTAGGCTATCAGTGCGTCTCCTGAGCCCAGTTCCTCCTCCACGCACTCTCTCTGTAGTGCGTGTATCCAGTTCGGTGCCTCCAGTTCCGGCACCACGCACAAAGCCTCCTGTGCGTCTCCAGAGCCCTGAACACACTGTATATTCTCCCCCTACTAATCCTGATGTGCTTGTCCTCAGCCCGGTGTCACCAGTGCCGGTACCTCGCATCAGGTATAGAGTGGGCTTTGAGAATACAGTGTGCCCTGTCCCTGCTCCCCGCACTAGTAGGAAGGTGCTTATCCTTAGCCCGGTGCCTCCAGTTCCGGCACCACGCACCAGGTCTACAGTGCGCCGTATCCGGCCAGAGCCATCCGTCTCCCCAGCGCCATCTGAGCCATCCGTCTCCCCAGCGCCATCTGAGCCATCCGTCTCCCCAGCGCCGTCTGAGCCATCCGTCTGCCATGAGCCTGCAAAGCCGCCCGTCTGTCATGAGCCTGCAAAGCCGCCCGTCTGCCATGAGCCTACAGAGCCGTCCGCCAGACAGGAGCCGCTAGAGCCGCCCGCCAGACAGGAGCCGCTAGAGCCGCCCGCCAGACAGGAGCCGCTAGAGCCGCCCGCCAGACAGGATCTGCCAGAGCCGCCAACCAGACAGGATCTGCCAGAGCCGCCAACCAGACAGGATCTGCCAGAGCCGCCAACCAGACAGGATCTGCCAGAGCCGCCAACCAGACAGGATCTGCCAGAGCCGCCAGCGAGCCATGAGCTGCCAGAGCCGCCAGCGAGCCATGAGCAGCCAGAGCCGTCAGAGAGCCATGAGCGTCGAGAGCCGTCAGCCCGCCATGAGCGTCGAGAGCCGTCAGCCCGCCATGAGCGTCGAGAGCCGTCAGCCTGCCATGAGCGTCGAGAGCCGTCAGCCTGCCATGAGCGTCGAGAGCCGTCAGCCTGCCATGAGCGTCGAGAGCCGTCAGCCTGCCATGAGCGTCGAGAGCCGTCAGCCTGCCATGAGCGTCGAGAGCCGTCAGCCTGCCATGAGCGTCGAGAGCCGTCAGCCTGCCATGAGCGTCGAGAGCCGTCAGCCTGCATAGACCTGCCAGAGTCCCTCAGCCAGGATCTGCCAGAGTATATCAGCCGGGACCTGCCCCTTGTCCCGGTGTTGCCCCTTGTCCCGGTGTTGCCCCTTGTCCCGGTGCTGCCCCTTGTCCCGGTGCTGCCCCTTGTCCCGGTGCTGCCCCTTGTCCCGGTGCTGCCCCTTGTCCCGGTGCTGCCCCTTGTCCCGGTGCTGCCCCTTGTCCCGGTGCTGCCCCTTGTCCCGGTGCTGGTCTTTATCCTGGTGCTGCCCCTTATCCTGGTGCTGCCCCTTGTCCCGGTGCTGCCCCTTGTCCCGGTGCTGCCCCTTGTCCCGGTGCTGCCCCTTGTCCCGGTGCTGCCCCTTGTCCCGGTGCTGCCCCTTGTCCCGGTGCTGCCCCTTCTCCTGGTGCTGGCCGTTTATTTAGGGGATGTGAGTTTTAGGGTGGTCATTGGGAGGGGTAGACAGAAGCGTTGGGTGACTATGGTGGTGTGGGGACAGCGTCCAGAGCCGGAGCCACCACCGTGGTCAACTGCCCACCCAGACCCTCCCCTGGACTTTGTGCTGGTGCGCCCGGCGTTCGCACCTTGAGGGGGGGGGTTCTGTAACGGTCCTGACCTGTTTTATGTTGTTTTTGTATGTGTTTTAGGTCAGGGCATGTGTTTTGGGTGGGCAGTCTATGTTATCTGTTTCTATGTTGGTTTTGGTTGCCTGGTATGGCTCTTAATTAGAGGCAGGTGTTTTGCGTTCTCCTCTAATTAAGAGTCATATTTAGGTAGGGTGTTCTCACTGTTTGTTTGTGGGTGATTGTCTTCCGTGTTTGTGTTATGTTTGCACCATACGGAACTGTATACGGTTTGTTCGGTTTATGTAGTCTGTTTCCTATTCGTGCGTTCTTCGTGTCTATGTAAGTTCTCATGTTTAGGTCAGTCTACGTCGTTTGTTATTTTGTATCATTTCAAGTGTAGTTCGTGTTCGTTTTTCGTCTTGTTTAATAAATATGTGTTCAAACTTCGCTGCGCCTTGGTTCCCTCAATACTCCTCCTTTTCCGAAGATGGAGAGGAGGAGGATCGTCGTTACAATGATTTTTTCTTTACATTTATGAATGGGCTATAACTTCGATCCTAAAATTCTAAATCCATGGTATGCATGGTATGACCATCTTTAAACAATTAATTTATGAAATATAATTATCTTAGATTAAACATTTTACTGTCTTTTTTTGCCATTTATGAACGTGTTATTCAATACATTTCTGTAGGCTATAGTAGTAGAGGCCAAATTAAATATTTTATGAAATAATTTTGATACCAAAAGGGTCCTAATTCAAAATCTAATATTGATTAAATTGGGATCTTGACAACAAGTTACCATTTTACATTGAATACATAATATTTGCACTCAAGAAAGAAGACACTCGAATTGAAGTCAAAAAACATTTTCCAACTGATACGTTGGATGATTCTGTGTGGGAGGAGATCAAAAATTTACTAGCATCTGCTTGACGTTCGCCAAGCAGATCTGTCTGGCATTTCAAAAGATGTTCTATGGGAGCGTATCAGTGCTGTTGACATCTTTGCGTCATCAGTGATGATGTTAATCACAGACAGAGAAAGAGAGAGAGACAGACAGACAGGCAGGGTTGTCACATACAGGGATGACTGAGGACGAGCCTGCTTATAATGCAGTTTGTTCTCAGTGCTTTATCAGTCAATCTCTGTTATCTTGTATTGGACAGGCAGCGGGGGTAAGAGGATCTGATTGACCTGTCTGTTTTCAAACTGATTATCAGACAATCTGTTTCCTGACTAGTTATCAGACTTTTTGACTGATAGCCAATCAACAACATTGAATGTGTTATCGGGAAATTTTGCGTGTACAGCTAATACTGCTGGTGATACGTTTTGTTAAGTTATTGTCAGGGCATTTGAAATTGTGTTTCACCACTTTTGTGTGCATTATTCTTGCTGACTTCTTACCAGGTCTCCATCACAAAAGAGGTGTCAACTCAAGCGATCTACCTATTTAAATAAAGGTTAAATAAAAGATATGATTGACAATAAACACATTTTTCATTCTTTTTTTTATTGCTGGAGGTTAGATAGGGTAAACAGAAATAGTGGGCTGTTGCCAGAGTAACAGAGAGTGCTCTCGCTGAAAGACAGAAATATCTGGAGACAAATCAGTATGCTGATCACAGCAGCCACACGGTCACCTGATCTGAAAGAAAAATAGAGTTGACTGGCTGTAGCTGTGTAATGTTTCTCGTTGAAAATACAGAGGTCTTTTTTTTGACCAAATCACATAATGTGTCATGTTTAACACTGGAAGCTAAAACTGAGGTTGATAGATATGACACGGTACAATAAACCACTCTTTGTCAACTTCTCAGAAGCAAAAAAACATAAAAACTGCTTGTGTATACCCACATAGCCATTTTGTAACAAAGGTAATTGGAAGGCAGTAACATTCAGACAAAATAAGATCACACTGGATAAATAGGCTTTGCTTTAATTCAGGTTTGCAATTGTCTCACTATCTCATACACCTGGAGACAATGACTTTAGGAAAACAATTTCCTTGCATATATACACTGAGTGTACAAAACATTAGTGTACCAGTGTAACCAGGTGAATCCAGGTAAAATATATGATCCCTTATTCATGTCACTTGTTAAATCCTCTCCAATCATGAAGGTGGAGTGTAGATGAAGGGGAAGAGTAAGGTTAAAGAAGGATTTTTAAGCATTGAGTCAATTGAGACATGGATTGTGTATGTGTGCCATTCAGAGGGTGAATGGGCAAGACATACTCTCTTTGAACAGAGTATGGTAGTACTGTAGGTGCCAGGCGCACCGGTTTGAGTGTGTCAAGAACTGCAGCGCTGGTGTGTTTTTCACGTTCAACAGTTTCCCGTGTGTATCAAGAATGGTACACAACCCAAAGGACATCCAGCCAACTTGACACAAATGTAGGAAGCATTGGAGTCAACATGGGCCAGCATCCCTGTGGAACGTTTACGACACCTTGCAGAGTCCATGTTCCGACAAACTGAGGCTGTCCTGAGGGCAAAAGGGGGTGCAACTCATTATTAGGAAGGTGCTCCTCATGTTTTGCACTCTCATTGCACATAACATTCCGAAGACGCTTTTATCCAAAGTCGAAATGTTCACATTAGTGGTCCAAGCTGGTATCGAAACACACGACCCTGCTGTTGTTAGCACCATGCTATTACCAATTGAGCCACACAGGGACACCTTGGGTTTATGCTTTACAACAGCTTATGATAATGTCTGCATTACATCTGCAACCATGCTTATGGAAGTGTTTGAAAGTGCAACTTCAATTTGCTTCTGTACCCATGCTTGGTGGTACCGGTATAGCAGTCAGAGAAAGATTAGCCCTGATGTTCATCGCTAATTATTTCATTAATGCCTGGCTGGCTAGCATGGTTGGAAGCTGGGTATTGATGTCCCTCTAATGTACACTGGCGTGGTGAGGGGGTGCCAGGCTAATGGGATCCCAACATCGGATTTGATAGGAGGGGGAGCTTGAACCTGTGCCAGAGGAAGCGAGCGGTACACAAACAAACGGGCTAACAAATGACCGGCTCATTAGTGAGACCCCAGAGTGGGACCGTGACTCACACACACACGCACGCACACACACGCACACACACACACACACACACACACACACACACACACACACACACACACACACACACACACACACACACACACACACACACACACACACACACACACACACACACACACACACACACACACACACACACACACACACACACACACACACACACACACACACACACACACAGGCTTTGTACACAGGGAAAGGGGAGCACACAGAGGAGCCCCAGGAAAATCACAAGCTCTGTTCAATTGACTACTTAACACGTCCAGAGTAGACTAGGGAGCTAGTACTGTGCTAGCACTGTGCTGTGCCTTGGATGATACCACTCTATAGAACATGAGAGAGCCTTTGCAAACAACACTTGCAAGCTGGTTCATCTGAACTTAAACAAAGCTAACGATTGCGATTAGACACAAAGTTGAGGCTCAGCTGGAGCATTAGCATTGATTTCTTTGAATCTGGCTGTGAAACCCCTAGCCCCCAGGTGGTTTACACCATGCCCAATCTCTGTTCACTACCCCAGAACTGACCAGGGGGAGTTGAGGGTTGAAACCCTTTCCCGCTGGGACGAGTCGATGAAAAATCTTTACCAGCATTTTACCGGCTGACGCCCTCCCATTATCTCAATAATGCATGGAGTTTGTGTGGACTGTCTGTCACTCAGGCCCTGCAGTCATTACTGGCAAGTAACATGCTGACTACACTGTTGATTTTGTCCATCCACACAAGATGCGATCAGGACACGCAGGTTGAAATATCAAAACGAACTCTGAACTTGGGGACAGTTCGAAACACATGAAACATTAATGGAAATGTTGATAGCTAGTTTGCTGTTGCTAGTTAA